>NC_060171.1:26993645-27028383 GCF_021292245.1 Micropterus dolomieu | reverse complement strand
TGTCTGTTTGTGCCCCCCCATCCCCGTGTCTGTCCCCCTGTCCGGCCCGGTGACAAATCAATACATAATTAAATAAATAATAAAACAGACAAAGGAGTATTTTAATACTCTCTTGTTAAAGTAAAATCTGTCTGGCACAATATGGTATCCAGGTCATTATACTCTATACCAGGCTGCTGGGCAGGACAGGTTTAAAAAAAACAAAAAAAAAACTTGTGGCAATATACTATGAGACAAATACTACATGCTCTCGTTATTAAGAATACCAATGGTTTTACATATAAATGGTTTATGTAGAAAATATATATTAGTATGTATATGAACATGACTCTTTTTGTCTTCATTCTCTGTATCTTGATTTTCTTTGAACATTCCTATGTGAGATGTGACGTTATCCTGCATGTTACATTTTGTCATAAGGCATATTGATAAATGACGTATTGGTTGTTTAATGCACTCGGCTGATTATTTGTCAATATACTTTAATATATGTGCTATGTTAATTGTGGGGGTAAGGGCAGGTGAGCGAGTTTTTGTTTTGTATATATGTCTGTGTTTGTATTGTGTTTGTATATGTGTGGTTAATTTTGTGTCTATGTATGTATGCTGCAGGACCCCCTTGAAAATGGACATGTGTGTTCGCTGCGGAGCCTGATGGCTGTGAGTAGCTTTTTGAAAAGTAGCTTATGACCTGTGCTTAAAGCAAAAAACTTGCCTAATAGGTCTATTTTTATTAATGCTCAATTAACATTATGTCTACAGATTGAGGAGCCTACGGGCTACAAAGCGTAGGCTAAACATACAAAATGACTAATGATAATTGTGCCTTTGTAAAATTACTGGAGCAAACACCACCCTCACAGATAAACTTTAATTTATTGGGTTTAACAAAAGACTTATTTAATGAAACAATTCGAATTGAACAAAACAAGTGGCTTTTAAAATAGTCGAATCTTGGATTCTTGAATATATGACCAGCAAATAATTGATCTTCTTAATCCAGACAATAGAACACGGCATTAATTAAGAAACAATGAGTACAAAAGACAACGTCCAGTACGTCAACAGTTCAGGCTGGTGGTGGTGGTGTATTGTTGATAACCATGTCAACCATGACCACAGTGTACCCATCTTCTGATGGCTACTTCCAGTAGGATAATGCACCATGTCACTGTAGTATCCAATATTTGTGCATTTGACTCATAACAGTTCAAAATTGCACTGTAGCAGCAAGACAGAGGGTCAGTGACCTTCTACGGGGAGAGCAGTGATTGGTGGTTATGTAGGGACTAAACTCTTCTATAGAATTTGACCTCTAACCCCTTGTTTTGTTACTTCAGAATAGTACTGTACCCTTCTACGGGGTTGACCTTTTATTTTGCAGACTCAAACCCCTCTATGGTACCTAACAGATACCTAAACATATCCTATATAAGCTATGTTTGATGTAGAGAGAGACAGAGTGGCCATCAGGCTGGGTCACTCTCCAAGCTGCTGCAGAGCTTGTAATTGATGCTGAACTCCTTGATTTAATAAACTTTTATGATCAAGAACAGTGTCAAGCGGATTTCTTCTCAACACATCATCGCAGCATTATTGTTTGGACACCACATCACAAAGCTGAAATCATCTCAAACTGGTTTCTTGAACATGACAATGAGTTCACTGTACTCCGCAGTCACCAGATCTCAATCCAGTAGAGCACCTTTGGGATGTGGTGGAACGGGAGATTTGCATCATGGATGTGCAGCTGACGATCTGCAGCAACTGTCTTATGCTATCATGTCACTATAGACCAAAGTCTCTGAGGAAAGTTTCCAACACCATGTTGAAAGTATGCTATGAAGAATTGAGGAAGTTCTGAAGACAAAAGGGATCCAACCCGGTACCAGCAAGGTGTACCTAATAAAGTAGCTAAGTTGGTTTCTCTGTATTGTCCTTAATTGATTTATGTGTTTGTATTTGATGTCACGATGTGCGCTATTTAGCCTACTTAATAATGAAACTGTAGTTTGTGGGTTTACTAATTACTAATAATGTAACTTATATATCATGCTGCAGAGCCTCTGTTTCAAAATTCAGCTCTTTAACTTGCTCACCAGATGTTTTTCCCTCATGTTTCTCCCATTTTATCTGTCCTTTGTTCTTTGTTTTTGTTCTCATTATTCTTCTCTCTCTTTCTTTCTTTCCTTCTTTCTTCTTTTCCACCACTAAAACGATTTGTGCAGCAAAAACTGCCAGACAAAAACTTACTCATAAAGTTCTCCTGATTGATTTGTTCTCATAAATGTATATGTAGTAAAATAATAATTTTACAATAATGTGGAAATAGATCCCTTGCATTTCAGTTGTAGAGAATAAATAGTACTTATGTTAGCAGAATGCTAAACCTTTGATCATCCATTAAGATGAAAGTCCATTAAAAGGTTTCGGAATCACGGACAGAGCTACTTAACTAGTGTTATCATTTAGATAATCCAGTAAAATTTTTGAGCAGATAAAAGGCTAAGAGAGATACTCTAATGGTTGTGTGGTTACATTAAATATTAAATTGTGTCATTTGTGGTGACATCTAATTCTGGCAGAAAGTCATAAATGTATTCAAGTGCTTTCTCTGTTCTCAACGCTGAGTCATTCCCTGAATTATTGCTGATCACACAGATAAGTAGTGCTTCCAGTATTTTTCAAACTTTCACTGCTGGTGTAGTGGAGTTGATGGTTCAACTTGCCATCACTGTCTGTGTTATTATTTATTTAAATTTACATTTTACTTTTACCTATTTTTTAATACTGTTATATACATGCAATTTGTGTGTAATGGACATTATTGCCATGGGGACCGGTGTGTGTAGCATGGGCACTCTCTGCTGCGCCCCTGCAAAACTCAACAGTTTACATGTGCTGTCTCCATGGTAAGTTACCCTTATATCAGCTCTGTTAAATATTTATTTCAATCATCTTCTTATGGGTAAAAGTGTGTTTTAAGTACTTATGTTAACATCAGCTTTCAGTTGCTTGAGAAAATGCAGTATGTCAATTTTGTTGCCTTTTAATTGCATTTTTCTGTTAATACATGTGTCGCTAGTTTAAATCCAGCTTAAGTTCAATGCATTTTATTGTTTTGGCAATTTTAGAAGCTTGCTGGAGTAGTAAGACTGGCTGTGATGGAGAACTTATCTTTATCCTGTGTTACCAGATAAATGGTGAGTTGAAGCCAAGGACCAAACATGTGTGTTTTACTATCCTACACAATGCAACCACTACACTGTCATCAAATAAATATCAAAATCAGTACCCTGTTCAGTCCCCAAAAAACAAAATCCCCCCACACAAATGAAGGAGTCCAATTTCATTGTTTATACAAATATTTTAAAACCAGAGTTTAAAATATATTTTTGATGTGACATGTCAATATCAATATGATGACTAAATCTCAGATTATGCTAGAATAAATTAACCATTCCATTTAACCATTCCAATTTCAAAACAAATACGGTAATAGCTTTTATTACTACCAACCACAATTGAAAGCATACCATGTGCTTTATATTATTGAAATGGCTATTCGTTTCAGATGCCCCTGGATTCCGTTCTGTTCTTTGTATTATGAAAATCAAATTGAAGACTTGCTCGCGATAGTCATCCTATTTTTATTAGTTGCCTCATTCTTGTGTGCTAATGCAGTGCAGACTTTTCAATCAAGTTTACCTAGAAGATTTTTTGCTTTATTGAAGGCAAAGCGTGGTCACA
This sequence comes from Micropterus dolomieu, assembly GCF_021292245.1. NCBI lineage: Eukaryota > Metazoa > Chordata > Actinopteri > Centrarchiformes > Centrarchidae > Micropterus > Micropterus dolomieu. The sequence goes on along the minus strand of NC_060171.1, from coordinate 27,024,633 downwards.
CCAAATATTGATTTTATTTAGATTTTTCTTCTGTTCACTCACTTTGCATAATTGTTAATTCAACATTTAAATCAATCAATCAATCAACATGTATTTATATAGCACTTTACAGCAACCAACAGGTGTCCAAAGTGCTTTACATCAACCAAGAATAAACAACACAGCATTAAATAAATGACAAGAAAAAACATGAAGACTAGAAAACAGTAAGCCAGATAAGGTTACCTAAAAACATCAGAAGAAGACAGGAAGTTGTTGCACCACTACTGCATATTTAAAGCCATTCTAAATAAATAAGTTTTTAGTTTTGATTTAAAATGAACAACATCCGTTATATTGCGAATGTCAGGGGGAGCTTGTTCCAGAGTTAGGCAGCAACAGCGAAGGCCTGATTGCCCCACTGTTTGTACCTCGGGACTTCTAAAGCCCGTTGATCCGAAGACCGCAACAGCTGATTTTGCCCACCCAAAGTTAAAAGCTTGGACAAATACTCTGGGGCTAGGCCATTTAAGGCTTTGAAAACAAACAATAAAATCTTGAAATCGATTCTAAAACGCACCGGAAGCCAGTGTAGTGTAAATAGAACGGGAGTGATGTGTGCACTTCTAGATGTATTTGTTAAAAAGCAAGCAGCAGCGTTTTGCACAAGTTGAAGACGTGAGATGGATGTTTGACTTAAAGAGCGTTGCAATATTCAAGCCTTGAACTAATAAAAGCATGGATAGCCTTTTCTAGACCGTGACTATTAAGAAAAGGCTTAACTTTAGCCAGGAGACGAAGTTTGTAGAAGCTTGTTCAGAATGTATCCTACCAAGCAAGTTGAAGGATTCATCTCCTCCTCAACGCACCAGCCCTGAAAACCCCAACTATTTACCATAGTAGCAGGAAGTGGTGGTGTCGTAAGTCTTGAGTGTGTGAACAGGTTGAGGATCTAAACGCAGGACACCGGAGCAGAGCAGGTTCAGATCAATGATTTATTTAACAAAAGCAAGCAAACTTACAAGCAGTGGCTGAGTCTGAAACAAAATCCATTGTACGCACGATGAAAACAAAGATCCAAAAAACAGGCAAGGCAAACTCAACACAGGCACCAGAACAACTACAAGCTGTAATAATCCAACAGAATGAACAGAACACAGGCATTAAATACTAAGGCAAATGAGCGGGTCGAGAACATAAAATAGGTGGATCACATAAAGGTAAAAAACAGAATGGGAAGCAAAACTAGACACAGACAGCGAACGCAGACAACTTCAGAGTAAAACAGGAAACAGGGAAAAACAGACACATGGAGTAAACAGACTTGGCACACATAGACTAACTGTAACTTACGTGCCATTAGCCAACCGGCAGTTGTGGGGTACCAGAATGACATATAACAGATCCTGTCTCACCTTCTCCAATAGGAGAAGGATGAGATAGGGTGGGGGGAACGCATCCAGCAGCTCTTCTGGCCATGGCGCGTGTGCAAAAGCACCCACATCCTGGGGAGGGCTGTCCTGTGGCAGAATCGGGAACCACAGCAGGCAGTGGGTCATGTGCGGGCTGGCAAACAGATCCACCTCTGCCCTCCGGGAGCGACACTAGATCTGCTGGATTACTTCGGGGTTCAGTCTCGCTCGGTGGCGGCTAGTCCCTCGACATGAGGCTGGCCCCTCTGTTCTCCAAGCTTGGGACGTGAAGGGCTTTCAAAGACGACAAGTGCTCTGCAGCCCATGTCCATAGGTTTCCCGGCAAAGTCAACAGATCCGTGGAAGGGACTATGCCCTGCCTGTTGATTTAAGCCACTGTTGTGTGGCTTACATCGCTTAAGTGCTTGAGGACCGGGAAACACTGCCTGGAGCCTGAGTTGGTTGATGTGTCAGCTCTCCAGCATCCATAGCCCTCCCCAGTTAGGTCCCATCCACTCTGCTCAGAGACGCTTCTGTTAAGATAGACAGATATGAGGATGCCCGGCAGAGCAGTAACTACGCCTTCAGCCATGAGGGGACTCCCAGAACCACAGGTGCACGATTCAAGATTCAGTGGCCGAATATTAGTGTGTGATTGGAGGAGGTAGTACCCAGAGTCCAGTAGAGGATGGAGCCTGTGTGGAGATAGAACCATTAGTTACTGTTTTTGTGCACCCCAAGTAAAGTGACACATAATACTGAGTAATTACTAAGTAGTACTGTACATTACATTATTACTATCTTACGATTACTTACGCTTTTGTGGCCTGTAAAGTAAAGTGGTATATCATACAGGGTGGAACCTAGGGTTGCAGCTAACAATGATTTTAGTACTCTAAGCTTCTACAGATTATTTCATCGATTCATCGATGCATCGTTTAAGAAGCACTTTTCCTTGCCAGCGGCGGCACCCACCCCCTCCGGTAACGGGATCAGCTGTGTAAGTTGATAGATGATAGATATTTAGGAGGATTGAATCAATCATGATTTCAGTTAAATGCTAAAGTTTCTGTTACCTTGTCTGTGGTCCGCTGGCAGAACACCGGATGCTTTCGTGTTCACACAGCGTATGCGTAGTGTGACAGTAATAAATGTCTGTGTGAAACAGTGTGCTATATAGTTATGTTTATAGTTATTTTTTGATTAAACGAAGCATCGATGCAAAGAATTTGCGTCAATGCTTTTTAGTAATCAAATTAATAGATTTAATCAATTAATCATTTCAGCCCTAGTGGAAACTGATTACTGAGTCATTACTTCATCATTACCTGTCCACTAGTTGCTCGCTTTGTGCTTCCTCATTTGTATTATAATTGTTATTATCATATTTCCTCCTTTTACTTGAAAAACAACTACTCAACAACCTCTATTGCACTGACAATTCAGTCTCGGTATAAACCGCTCCCCCTCTAATCAAAAACCGTCTTACACAATGAAAGACTGAATGTTGAAGTGAAAACAAAATACTTGATTAGAAATAAAACAAAACCAAAAATTTGTGTAGTCTTCTGGTTGCCTTAGTGCCAAAGATGCATGTTTTGCCTTAGTCAGAGACAACCTGAGCAGGATCACAGACATAGTTTTTGATTTGTCTTTTTAAATCCTAAAAGTCCTGGTATGATGTATAACCTTTTTTCAAACAGATGTGGAAAGAGACACGAGAGGGTGGGGTAGGATGCTTCTTTATTAACTGCTCTATATAGATGTATAGGTTGAGTAGCTCCTGTAATGAGCAGAGCAGGTTTTGATATCCACAGTGGTACTTTCCTGTTTGAAGCAGTTAAGTTGCAAAGTCATAAAGTAAAACCTGATCATGAACACTTAGTAAAAGTCAGCTTACTTTTGTCTCCTCAGGAAGAAGATACAATAATGATCCTATACTGTTAGGATCATCACCATGTCTGGGATGTGCATCCTCAGGAAAACCGCCTCCACTGCTCTTCCACAGATCAAAAGAAGGGACCTTAGTTACTTGCTTTACTTCTGAAGTCAACTTTAATCTCTTTAATCTCTTATTGTTCATTGGAACAGTGTGGTATTAATTTCTTTGGCATAAGGGAGACTTTGGTTGGTTTAAGATCAACCTCGACCATCTTTAAAATCTCCCACTGCGAACCCCCCAGTTGTGTGGTCAGGGAGTGTCACATATTTTGTGATGCTGTCTTGGCCAGTCACTTAACAAAGATTCACCCTCTACTCTTTTTTACTCACCTTGTACAGTTATACAAAGCTCTTACTTTCTTGGAGGTAGGGCTTTCACAGTTCGTATGTTGTTAAGATCATTCAACCCAAGGGTAGAAGTTATTTTGAGCATTTTGACATTGACATTTTGAGCACAGAAGAGACTTTCGTCATCCAGCCGGGGCCTTTGTTTTGGTGGTGTCATTTTTCTGATCACAACAGCATCCATACTGGCAGATCAAGCCAGTCTGTGTAACCTGTACATGTGTGACCTCATTGAACATGGTCCAATGAATCAAAGTAGTCATGGAGCACTGGGTGCACTGGTTGATTTGCATAGATTAGGAGTAATTCAAAAAGTGATTAAATTAGATAGAAAATATTAGAAAACAAAACTACATTATGCTTGTGTTGTAACTGGCTGACAGTGGTAGAGTCCTTAGTGTTAGTGCTGGAAAGGACTGACCTCTGAAAAGGTGATAATGACAGCAGAGTCCCTCAAAAGTTAGTGTGGCTGAAATATTGCACACAACCAACCTTCGTTTAAAAAGATTTCTATAATAGGCATGGGATGGTTGGTTAATCAGCTCATTGTTTATATATACGCAGAACTTCATAATAATAGTCCCCAAAAATGTATGACATTGTCGTCTGGTCATGCAAGGTACAAGAAAATTTGACCCATTTGACCCATCCATTAGTTCAAAAGGGGACAGAACACAGACTTAGAAGCACGGGAAATTTAACAGATTTATTGAATAATTACTGTTGTTGGAGATGGGTTAGGGAGACAGGGTGGCTGGAGATGACAGAGGGTAGAGGAGAGATGGAGAATTATACTAATAAAGGCACACAGATATCACTGCCAGTGTTTTCTCTATAGCTGTTACCCATTTAACAAAAACCTGCAAACAAATAACAACCCGTATTCTGTATACTGTGTCCTGTTCAGAGGCACAAGAACAATTTCAACTGGCAGAATGTGTTTATATGATTTATTCATTGTTTGCATTTATATTTATTGATATTATGATTGTAAATTCATTATTGCATAACACAGGATTATAGTGTATTTTCAACACTGGAAGTGATTTGTTAGGCTAAATGTTTCAGGGAAAATAGAAATTATGGAACTCCTATCAAACCCCATGATCAGGAATGACTGGATGGAAATGATGATAAATTATGTAAAAAATGTTTCTTGCTGAAAGGCAGACTCTTTGACTCTCTCTGACTTTAATTGAATCCATAATAAAAGGTACTGGGGGAAATAACAGATTATGGGAAAAAATATACAGTATCTCATAAAAGTGAGTACACCCCTCACATTTTTGTAAATATTTGATCATATCTTTTTATGTGACAACACTGAAGAAATGCCACTTTACAATTGAACAATGTAAAGTAGTGAGTGTCCAGCTTGTATATTTGCTGTCCCTAACATCACACAGCCCTTAATGTCTAAACCGCTGGCAACAAAAGTGAGTACACCCCTAAGTGAAAATGTCCAAATTGGGCCCAATTAGCCATTTTCCCCTCCCCGGTGTCATGTGACTCATTACTGTTACAAGGTCTCAGGTGTGAATGGGGAGCAGGTGTGTTCAATTTGGTGTTACCGCTCTCACACTCCCTCATACTGGAAGTTCAATATGGCAAAGAGCTCTCTGAGGATCTGAAAAAAAGAATGGTTGCTCTACATAAAGATGGCCTAGACTGCATCAAATTGGTCTGCATGGCTGTCATCCCAAAAGGAAGCTTCTTCTAAAAATGATTCACAAGAAAGCCCGCAAACAGTTTGCTAAAGACAAGCAGACTAAAGACATGGATTACTGGAACCATGTCCTGTGGTCTGATGAGACCAAGATGCAGTTATTTGGTTCAGATGGTGTCAAGCGTGTGTGGCGGCAACCAGGTGCTTGACTGTGTCATTTTCTAATATAATCAATGGCTTATGGATTAAGGATTTACATAGTCGAATCAGAATCATCAGGTCCTGCCTGATAGTCGAATCATGTGTGTTTTTGTGCACGGCGATTGCGAGCCAAAGCTAAACTGAGGCTTATTGTTGACTCTCTCTCTCTCGCGCGCGCCTGCAAGTGCTCCTCCACTGCAACTACACACACATGCTACACATGCGCACTGACGACCCAGGGTTGGGGTTACAATTTTGGATTTATTCAAGCACTTTAACACATTTATTGAAAGTCTTTTTTCTTTTTACATGTTTATTTACAGCATTAAACGTTGAAATGTATATTGTAATAGACTGTATATTAACTTATTGGGAGAAAACTGGTAGTTCTATGTAAAATCAGTTGAGCACCCTCATATCGCCAAAATGGCATGATCCTTGTTTCACTACGAAACTTCAACTGTAAGATTGACAGTCGAATCAGGCTCCTCCCATCGAAGCAGCGAATCTTCGACTTTTGGGGGTCAGCCCTAATATAATCACGTGGAATCCATAAATATTTGTTTATGTGCCAATATATCCAGTAGAAGTCAGGGCATCACCAAAGTCATTAGGATACCATAGAAATGTCATGGCATTCCATCCAAAAGTTGTCAACATATGTCACTAAAAACCAAAAAATGTCATTGGTAAATTTTCAGATCAATTCATACATGATGAGATATTTCATTCTGGACCAAAATGGTGGACTGAGCATGCTAGCATGGCTAAAAAGACATTACAGGAGACAAGACATTACTGGGTGAGAAAAATAAGAACAAAATGAAAATTTGACAAAAGGTAATTTGTGTGTGTAGTCACATACTCATGCGCTGGCCCACCTTTTTAGGAAATACTATCTTGATTCAGTGTAATCTTAAATAAGCCTGGATTGACACAAATTAATGGAAGCAATCTGACACTTACTGCGGACACAAAATGTATAATTTGCATCATTGTGTTTGGTACAATAGCCAATCAATGAACACAGGGAAATAAGGGATAAACACTAATTAGAGAATGTTTTACATCCACAGAGCCAGCCTGTTGTTTAGAGGAGGTTTGCTCTGTGGAGGCAGACTACTGTGAATGAAAATGCATTGTACGTCCATTGTCTCTGCTCTGCAGTGGCCCCACACCCCAGAGGGGTGATAAGATTGCTAATTGAAAAATGTTTTTGCTTTGTACAATTCTTGAGCATTCCTAATAGTATTTATTGTATAGTTCTGATTACTTCAGCAGGTTAGCTTTAAAGGGAGCTGTTCAGAAATACTGGGAGCACTTAAAGTCTGGTGTGTATTTGTCTATCTGCAGTTGTTTGTACTGGTTATTGTGTGCGCGCAAATGTCATTGTGTCGATAATGTAAGTACCTCTGTGTGTTGCCTATTCGTTTAAGTGGCTTTTCTCATTTTCCCTCTCCCACAAACACTTACAAAGTACAAGCAAGCACACACACAGTTGGCAGTGTAGATGAGGAGACGAAAGTACAAACGTACATACATACACATCTTTGTCTACGTTAGGACCTTCATTCCTTCCATAAACCCTAATTCTACCTTTATCCCTCATTTTATATTTTACTGTGAATCCTAATCCTAAACTATGGTAGAGGGAGACTAATTTTTATGGTCCACAAATTCATGGTTTAACACAAAATTGTTATGTAAATGAAAATAAACAACAGGCAAAGAAACTTCACTAGGCTTGATTCTCTATTAAAGTATAATGAATGACCTTGCATAATAGGTATTCAAATTGCCTAGGCTTACTCAGGAAACACTTGTTTTGAGAAAGGACATTAATCTATTCTAGCAAGAAACATGCAGATAAAATGCAGATAAATTTTTTTCAGAGTAGTTATTAAGATACCCTTATTTGGAGTGTATTATTATTTTAATCAGTGGTATCAAATAGTTTGTGGCTGATGTTTTTACATTCATCTTGTCTTTTAATCTTGTAGATACTCAGTAAAGATACAAGGGCACCAAGCACACAGCACTATCTGGGTCCAGTGTTGTTAGTTTTCTTGTCACTTGGTACTGAGGAGCAACCTTAGCTGACCTAATGATTATTCTCACTCAACCATAAATTCGAACCGTGACAATAACAACAAATCCTGGCCTGAAAAGTAGCCCCACGAAAAAGAGAGGCTTTTGTAGGGATTTGCAAAATGACCTCACTGCAGATGATTCTCCTTGCCTTTTTATTTTGCGGGGGGACATGAGGTGCTTACAAGTATAGAAAACATGCGCACACACACACATACACAAACACACACGTGCACGCAAACACACGCACAAACACAGAGCCTCCTCTAACTTATAGCCACGGCCCATTTGGCTGCTTGTGCTGTGGGAGTGTGGAGCTGTTGGCTGTTGCCTGCCTTTGCCATTAAAACCTGCCAGATTAATGCACTGCTAGACAGCTCCATAGACACCTCCTGCTGAGCTGCACGGAAGTCACAGTCCATATGGCCCCCTACATTTTCTCTCTCTCTCTCTCTCACACAGTCACACGCCCCCACAAACGCTCACAATTATCCTTTATTCTTTGTGTGCTTTTCTCCTTCCCTGCCTCCCATAATTCTCCTGCATTTTGTTTGTCAGCTGTGCGTAGCCTTCCACCACTTCTGTGTACCTGAAGCTAAAACCCGTCTGTTCCTCCACAAGCATTCACACACTGATGTGAGGCATACTGTAGATTTAATTGCTTTTTGTGAATTTATTATGGTTATTACAGAACACAGTGGGCTCCATAATTTGATTCCTGGTTGCATTGTGCAGCGTCTAAATTGTTGCCCATTTGGACAATGCAAAAGGTGGCTCCAATGGGTATGAAAGAAGTCGGGAGAACTGTTTGGAATTTGTCCCAGGAATTCTTGTGCCATCATGTCACTGTGTGACAGTGGGATGCAACATATGGCAGTATTTAACCTTTCATTTAGGCCCAAGTTCAACACATGTACCCTCTGCCACATGAGCTGCCACCCTCTCTGTCTTCCCCTCTCTCTCTTCATTGCATCCTTCAGAGATGTGGTGAATGTGTATGGATATCAGTGAGCGAGCACAGAGTGCTGAGAGCCAAGGTAGATGAGGCCATTCAGGGACGGCGATGTGCAGTGAATACTTATCCAATCATCCTGCCTCCTGGATTTCAAAGCAGGCAGAGTGCTGAGCTGCTTTCAATATTCCCCTGCCCTCTAAAAGGAAAAAACCACAGAGACGCTCCAGCTGTTTCTCTTAATAGGCCCTGATAGAGATGAAAACAAACATAGCCAGAGAGTTACAAACAGAGCTGAAGGATCAATCAATATTTTGGCGGATCCAGTGTGAGCAGCATGCATTTAACCAATCAGCTCAAGATCATATACTGTCATGAATGCTTCACCAGTATACTGTATGTACATACTTAGTTGTGTGTACGCGTGTATGTGTGAGTATCTTTTCTTGTGATTGAATGTTTGTGTATCAGTGAATCCACACGCTCATGTGCAGTGTGTATAAAGGACACTGTGTTTTTCGGCATTGTGAAATACTGGAAAAGACAAGCGAAATTAATACTATGAAAATCTGTGCTGACAAAAGATGCCCTAAAGGAGGGTGTGATGGGCAGAGGGGGAATTTAATTGAAGGTGACAGTCATGGCATTTTGGCCTTGGGGTAGCCATTGCTTTGCTGTATTTCAGCTTTATGCCTGAGATGCAAACAAGCTAACAGCTAAAATGCTGTGTAATACTTATAAAGACAAAAAGCTGCATTTAAGTAATAGCTCCACAAGTCTGAGCACTTAGTAAATATGTATTTTTTTTAACCACGATGAAGACCAACTTGGGAAATCCAGTGGTTTAAAGTTTAATCTTGCTGCAGTGATGTAAAGTTAACTCAGGGGTGTGGTCAGGACACTGACTTTAAAACACTACTCTTTAAACATTGGATGTTGAAATTATCCTTCAAAGGAAAATTCTACCCTTAACCACACATTTTACAATGTATCTAGCATTTGTGTCCCCTCTTTCATTGTCTGTTCCATTCTACAGTATTATCTTAAGGTAGATGATATGATGCCAAGATGTTTTGAATCCAGCTACAGTGAAGCTTGATAGCACAATCCTTTCAGCGCTTGCACATAAAATGTTATCTGCAAGATCAATGCTAGACATTAATGCTGATTTCAGTGAAATCAAAGAGCAGGGGCATCTTTCTAGCCTTTGTATCAGCAGTCATACAGGGAAAAACCAATCGCAGATTACAGAAAACATTTTGTACAACAGTAGCATCAATAGATCACAATGCAATGATGCCACAACTTGTATTATGACTAGAGAAATAATTATCTTGCTTTCGCTGTTGCGCACTTTGCGTTGTTGGATAGAGCTAAAGTAAAAAGTTTATACCTGTTCATTGTTTGGGATACATAGGAAATCATCACCTGATGTAGTGGTAGATGTAGAAATGTACACAGAAAATGTTCATTTCACTTCAGTCTTGCTACCTGAATATACTAAGCAGCATAGGCCAGCAACATATATAGTGATAGCTCAGGGGAAAGCAGATTACTTTAAATGCCACCAATTATGTAAATATTTAATTGGAAGAATGTTTTTTTCTTCTTCTGTACCATTCCTTCTATTCTAGACAATCTAGCCCACACTCTCATTTTCTCTCTAATTTGATTGTCCACTCTCCTCCTTCCTTCTGCCATCTTCTGCACTGTCATTTAAAGAAATCCCATTGATCCGTTCTCTCTCACTTCTTCAACATTCCACATTCTGTAACCGATATGTCTGAAAAGACAGGTGGCTGCCCCTTTAATCCACAGTATTGGCAGGTAATGTAGATGTTGTGCTCAGCAAGGGGGAAAGATTTGGTACAGAATTTCAGCGGGACAGCCTAATCAAGGACATTAAAATGACTTTAACATTAACTTTAAACCTGCAGTAACAAAGTATTGGGCCTCTATGGGGCAGCAGAAACCAGCTGCAAACACAATACTGGCATATCACCTTTTAGGTTAATATGTTGAAGCAAACAGTTGCCTCTTAACACATCCAGCAGACACAGAGCCACAAAGTTGTTGTATTTTTGGGCACCTGGGAATGTAAGTCTAATACTCCCCCATTCTCCTTTTAGTTCTATTTTGTTCTACAATAACTTCTGAGGGAGACATCTGTGTCTTTAGCAGCTAAATGCTCTACTACGTTCCCCTGCTAGTCTCCACATTTGCATGGGACCTCTGGAGCAGGGAAGGTTGTGTAGAGTGGGTTTTTGGAGCTTTTTTGACAAAAACTGCTGCCTGCGCAACATAAAGAACTCTATGAGAGCAGTGAGGGAGAAGCAAAACAGTAAAGTTGTAAACCAAAACAATGGCTGTTATATCATTATTAAATGTAGATTACATTTCTTTATCTTTTAATGCAGCACTTCCCTTCTCATTCTTCACATTTGTGAAATTTTGTTTTATCCCTTTAACATGGACCTCTTTGCTCTCTAATAGCAGTTTTTAACAAGTGCAACATTCGAATACTACTCAAGCACAGGCAATTCTTAGGAAACTAATGAGCATGGTCCAGAGCTGTTACAGTATATTAAGCAGTCACCTATTTAAACATGTGCAGCTCCTCTGCTTAGCTCAGATTGAATCTCAACTCTGTAATCCTTTCACTAGTGAGGAGAATTTAAATATTATTTATTTATTTATTTGATAAAAAGCTGAGGATTGTTGTTTAGTCAAGAGAGCTGTCATGTGATATGTGATACTAGCACGTAAATAAGCATTTTTAAAGCAACTCATGTGTTTCCTTGACAATAATTATGTCTGTATTCATTTTGTGTGCTTTCAAGAGGGATTTATTTCACTGCTAATGTCAGCTGTTAATGCGCTTTTGAGTGGTCTAATTGTTGTTAAAGGGATGGAAAGCAAGACATACTGATGACTTTCTATTTTGAGGATATTTTCATATAAAATGATAGAGAAGGGGTCTAATTATGATATGAAGCATATATTGCAATAAAATGTCTTTGGTTAAAATGAAAGAGAGCGGAAGGATGGCTGACAGGATGGATCATGCAGACTTTCTAATGGTTTTGTAATTTAACACTGTGCTTCAAAACTCCTGGCAGCAGTCCACTGTGGAGTTGTCTTTCCTGTCTCTCACACACACACACACACACACACACACACACACACACACACACACACACACACACACACACCACTGCCTTGGACTCCCATGCACTAGTCCTCTTAATTGGGTATGAAATGTAACTTGCCTCCTGCTGTGAATGTGGATCAGCTCGGCGGCCTAACAAGTGTTTGTGTGTGCATCTTTCCGTCTACATGCGTGCATGTGCTGTATGTGCATGTGCAAAATGTGTTTATTTTCTGCGTAAATGGTGCCAGTGGGAATGATAATGTTTGGATCTCTAGTTCGTGACTCTCACTGACCTCTAAATGTTCTCTATTTGATATGTTTTCTTCTTACCCCTCATTAACCACAAGTTGAAACAAATGAGGCAATATATATAGGCAGTATATTCTCCTTCTCTCTCTGTCATATTTGTGTCCTTCATTCACAATCACTGTAGTGCATAAACATCTAGACAATATGGACATACTAACAAATCCAAAGGCAAACACATGATATTGATTTACAAAACACAAAGGGGCACAGATATATAACAGATGGCAGCATGTGAAGAAGAATAAGAAGACAATGATAATAGCTAAATTGAGAATAAAGCAGGCAAAAAGAGAAGACAAAAACAAATCAAGAGGGAGAAAAGAAATAAAAAGAAATGAAAGGAGAGTGTGACTTGGTATAGTATTATTAATTACTTCTGTGCATGCATACATACATCCACATTTCTCTCTTTCATATCAGCCTGCATACACAGTAATATGCAAACAAACCGAAATAGATACGTCTGCATTACAAAGTAGACAATGAATGTTCACATGCAGGTTCCTCTTGGTCTATCACACCTTGCTTGAATAACAGATTTTGGTTTTGTATGTGATGTGGCCTTCTGGCCTCTTCGCACTTTTCACACATGTAGCTCTGACCTGTGCTCTGAGGACAGAATAACCTTGGTTGAAACACTGACATGCACAGACACACGACTTTCATTTTGGTGCACTTAGAATATATTTACTGTAGCTGAATATGAGCTCTATGACCTTTAGTTTAACATAGATTAACAGGGGCACTCATTGTTAACCTAAAGTGAAATATAGACAAACTGGGTAAAGATAGAGATTCCGAATTACACTCAAAAAATCAGCTGCAACACTCCTAATTCACTAATTAAAAAGTAATGAATAAACTGAACTGTTTTGCCAACATCTAGAGTGGTACTCTAAAGAGAGTTTAGCCAGTGTCTATGCATGCTATGTTGGTGCAGCATGGATAGTAATGTCTCATACTGTCGGCGCATATTTCTGGTTGCCTTGGCCTGAGGGCAGCTATTCAGCTGGAAATAGTTCAGCACCATGGAGAGATCCTGCTCAGCTTATTCTTTCCATCTTGAGAGAGATCAAAAGGCAACAGAATGCCTGTAAGTGGAAGATGCCAAGGAATAACATCCAGCTGCAGCAAGCAGAGCATATTATATATATGTTACACTTTGTGGTATTGAGTGTCTTGTCTCCAAAAGAAACGCGTTTTATTGAGGAGAAAAAGAGAGATGAAATCTAGGCTTTGTAAGGTTAGCATCTTGAGTGCTAATGATCTTTCCTTTAGCCCAAATCTTAGGAGACAGATTGATGTCAGCCTCAAGGTGCTTAAAGGCAGGCAGATTTTCCTTAAATGCCTTAATGGGGCCTGTGTGCACTTTCGTCTGTGCAGGGGTGTGTCGTCACCTAAAAATCCGACCATATGCCCATATAATGTGGCCAGAGAAAGAGAGAGGGATTAGAGAGATGCAGACAAGGCGGGAAAATGAGGGCTGTGTTATTATAAAGGTTGGCTTCACTGCCCATTAGAGCAGGAAACGGGTGTAGATGAAAGGGATGATTGACTCTCTCAGAGTGTGATCATCAGTGCAGAGAAGTTTGATGTCTTGTCGAAGCTCTTAGTTGTGATTTTCTCACCAGACAAACAAGATTGTACTTGTCTCCTTCTAAGCACCTTCTAAGTTCTAACCCTAACCCTCGGTTCATTGTGTGTGTGTGTGTGTGTGTGTGTGTGTGTGTATGTGCGCGTGGGTGAGTCTACAAATGACTCCATATTAAGCGGCCCTTCAATCAGCACAATGTGAGCTGCAGGTTCACTTGGCACCTTATTTCACACCCTGAAAGGAAGCTTTTGTAAGTTGGCTCTTTCTGCATCTGATTACCCACCGGCTTAATTGATCTAATTATTGAACTCTGCTTGTGGGTGCTTTGTGTTTATCCAGTCAGGCAAAGTCTTTAAGATAAGGATATGCTTCTTATCGTTTCTTTTGGTCGGGCTGTTTGGCCCTGAACTATTCAGTCGCAGCATGCCATTATCAAGTTAATTGTGCAATTTAGAGGAGGTTGTGGTGGCAAATGTACTGTATTGCCCATTTTAAGTAAGTTAATTGCAACCTTACAGCGGCTACACTACACACAAAATACCATGATTACAATTTAAACACAGAGGTATTGACTGAAGACCCGACAATAAAAGAAACACACGGCAAAGAGTGCTTGGTAATGTATTTTTAACAACAGAAAATGCAGTTGGAAAATGTGTGAATGAAACAGGGAGCAGGTTACACTGTGGGGGAGCTCTATAACGTGACAAGGTAGATTTTTGTGGGCCTGTATCTAAGTAAACAACACACTGTATTCATGCTGTTACACATGTACTACAAATGGCAGACCCCTTGGTGATATGTATACATTGATCTCTTTGATGGGCCAACATGACTGCAACTGGATTCACGGGGTGTAATGCAATGTATGTTTTTTTACGGTTTCATCCAGACCATACTTTAAGGGATCTGTTGAACACAGTGAGGAACAGAAACTCAGCAGGCAGTGTGCTATACTGCTCATCTGACTAATATCCTGAATCCACAGCAAAGAATCAAAATCAGAAGAACAAACACAAACTTATTTCAATAGGGAAAAAAAGTCTGGTGCAATCTTTTCATTGCAACAGCATGCGTGTAAACAAGCTAAAAATCTCTCTTATACCAAAGATTACCATCTATCCATCCACCCTGCCCCAATTATCAGTTTGCATGGCAGTGGTCCAGTACATGCCTGTACATATTCTCACCCAAGGTACCACTTTTTGTTTCAAATTTCCTCTTCTAACCATTATTATGTACCAGACATAATAATGAATAATGTATGATTCATAAACCCATTTAAAACGTCTTTGTAAGTATGGCATTACTGCACATTTTTGATAATGTTCCTTTCCCTTTTTTACCCTGGTACGCTGAATGCTTGTCTCTCTGAACTCTGCCGATGTGAAATCAATCTATAGCCACTGATTGTCCCGGCTTTTATTTCTCACTGTCAATCACTTCTATATTCCCTCAGAGAAGTCTTTTCTATTAACGCAGCCACCCATTCATCATCATTCCTGTCATCTTATGTATAACTTAATAGCTTCGCAATTATCTGAAGTACTTGGAGTATGGTGCTCCGTTGTTTTCCAGGTTGTGCACAAGAACAGAGAGAGTGACCCATTTCAAGACTTGCCTGGTTAACCATCCTCTGTTCTGCAGGCACCAAAACAGTTTGAATAGCACTATAAATAGACAAGTAGCTCTGGGAGAACTAATCACGTGTGGAGATTGATTGAAAAAAAATGCCATATATGTATGAATCATAGGCATCACATGCTGTTATGACAACTGGTTTATGCTCACAGAGATATAATTACCTTCTCGCTGGCCTCAGTTTACATGGATAGCATATTAGCTCTGTAAACATATACTGACAGTGTTGTCATATCAGTGTGCATAATAAAGTTTAAATCTCCCCAGTGCCAAAGAGCTAACAACTCTTTTTTATCTGTAATGGTGATAAAACACTATTGTTTTATTAATTTCATCATTACATAGTTGTTAACGGCAAGCAAAGCCATTTCAGAGCCTAATGAATTGACTTTGAGATGAGGCTTCACAGCCAATACTGCCACTAAACCGAATTCAAAGGGCCATTATGTCATTTTTTTGTTGTTGTTGTTGGGTTTTTCTCCACTATTTCTCTTTCCACAATGAGGAAGGAGCATGGGAGAAATGCTGGCACCCACTATAGGCTTCACTTCCCATACACAAAGCTGAGAAAAAGAGGCATTAAAACACACAGAGGACAAAGAGGAGAAGAGTAATGTTGGTTTTTATTTCAGGGTTGTAGGCAGCTGGTGCGAAATAGACTACGATACTTTACAAGGACTTCTGTGTCCTTCCCCTGTCTTACCAACGGTCCTCTGTGTGCTGTCTTTGCTATAGTATGGTCATCTTTAAACAACGTCTGGTGGTCAGTGTGTTCTTTAGCTTGATTGTAATGGAAGAAAGAACAAAAACATTTACACACAGAAAAGATGGAGAAGAGGAAGACTCGAATGACAAAGCAAAGAAAGAATAAAGTGAATTGCTTCCTGTCAGACACTTACGTGATATTTTAGTACTCTCTGTTCTGTTTTTTTTGACCTATTAGTCTGGTCGCAATGGTTGAAGCAGACTGACAGCTGGGTGCAGCAGTTCCCCACCTGTGCTCTCCCACTCTGTCTCCGTTTGTGTTCATAATGGTCATCTTTATGCACTGTGATCAGAAATGTCAAAGAACATAGTGGCATAGGCATGAATTTTGCATGCACAAACACATACGTATAAAAGTATACATAACTTACATTACACAGTACATAGAGAAGAGAAACATGTGAATGTACATTTGCGCACGCACACACACAAAAGCAGTTTTCCTTCAGGTAAATCCTACATGAAAATCGAGTCAGTCACAAGATTATACTGCCAAAACGTTTTTCATCCATCCATCCATCCATCCATCCATCCATCCATCCATCCATCCATCCATCGTCAAACGCTTATCCTGCATACAGGGTCGCAGGGGGCTGGAGCCAATCCCAGCTGACATCGGGCGAAAGGCAGGGTACACCCTGGACAGGTCGCCAGTCCATCGCAGGGATTACAAAGAATCTCCAATATCTATTTATTTCTCTCAGGTTGTTTTTTCACCGTCAAATCAGTGACCATTTGAAACTAATAGATTGCTAGTCTCACTCACATTGTCCTTTTCTGTCTTGCACTCATATGTGTTCTGTGCCATATGATTGTTTTTTAAATTACCATTAATATCAGCCAGTCTATCAACAACCAACAACCGTAGGTGACAGTGACAGGACTGTGCTGAAAACTTCTCACAATATTTTATATTATTATTTTCCCACCATAAATGGGGAAGTTAGATTTTAACATGGAGCCATTTAAATGGTGATAATTAAACAGAGGATTGTGTTTATTCTCATTTTTTATGTTATTTATTGATGTCTGAGAAATTATATAAATTTTATAGTTTAAAATCTTTCACCATTTTTAAGAGGTAGAAAAAAGCCTTTACCAACACCTATACCATTTCCAACTACACAGTATTCCCTCGACTTGGTGGGGGTTGTCAGGCCAACCATGCACTGATGGCTCACAGCTTGGCGCTGCTCTCAGATCATATAAATATATAAACGCAGACAGGGGCAGACTGGGGCAAAAAAGATGGATGTTCGTAGCCCATTCTCCGGACAAAGCATTTGTTGGGGGCTCTGGGTCTTTAGAGACCTTCATTCCTTCATTCTTGAGAATTTTACGCAAATACAGTATATCATAAAATGCGCCAATAAAATACATTTTCAAAACTAGACGCACCTATCCAGCTCTCCTCAAGTAAAGTAATCACCTCAGCTGAGCCCTTGAGTACAATAAATAAATTAATTTTTCTGAGTTCCTGGCCCTGGCTATCTCTGTCAACAGCAGAATAATCCTCAGCCTAGATGATTAATTCATATTAGGTTTAGGATCTCATGTGAGTAGGAGTATTTAATATGTGTAAATAATGTTAAATTATTAATATACCTTTATTAATATAGCAGTCCAAGTTGTACTAGTCAGGGTCCGACTTTACCATCAGGCAAGTAAGCAGCAGTCGTAATAGTAACAGAATTATTTCAACTTGACAATAGCTACAGTCAATGGGAAAACTTCCGACACTCTCCTCCTCAGTACTCTGCAACACACCTTTTTGCTTTGGTGTTTTCTTCCTCTTGCTCCATCTTATTGATGTTTGGCAACCAACAAATAGGACAAATGACACCTGTATGACAACCTTTCCCACTGCCACCTGCCTACATTAAAATAGTCACTGCTCCATGATTTTGCTTTGACTTTTCATAATGTTCATTGCAGATTCTCAGACCACATTTACAATCCTGAATGTACAACTATTGAAATCCAATCCCAATTCAATCCTAAACAAGCATTTTAGAAGCAATTCACACACACTCTCTACCATTATCTGTCTTTTTTTTTTTTTTTTTACTGCAGTCAGGTGCAGATTAGGTTGAATTCAGAGGATGCATGTATTTAGCTGCTATGATTGCAAAGACAAAAATAGTATGTTGAAAAGAAAAGACAAAAGTTAGCAAGCAAATAATTTATGTTCTGGAAGGAAAATTTGCTTTATAACCTGCAGTCAATAAAACACAAGACACATACTGTAAGACATTTCAATTTAGTTTAACTTGGAAATGCAAGTTTACCTGCTGCCTTGAAAATTCAAGTTAACTCAGCTTGAAGATTGCCTCTGTTTCACAAATCACAAACTAAAGTTCATAAAGTTGATATAACTACAGTGTTCTAGTTATCTCACCTTTTTTAGCTGAACTTTTTATAACTTGTTTCAACTTCACACTTGAGTTAAAACAGATGATTATTTTACTTTATCAATGCAAGAAAACTTTCCTTAATTAATCCAGCCGACATACATTTCTGCATTATTCTAACTCACAGTTTTGAGTTTTCACATTTTCACTACTTTCCATTTCAACTTAAGAGGATTTAAATTCCAAATTTGTTTCATTTTACATGTATACTGTATAAGGCTGTTGTCAGGTCCTCCCTCTGCTGGTGGCACTACTCCTTTCTTGTTTACCACAAGTGTCTATATTTTAGTTGGAATTTGAATACATGACTTATCTGCAGTGTATAATTAGTTTATTGTCCATGCTTCAACTTTGCCATGGTTTAAAGAAGACAGTTTCTCTTCAGTTTTTTTTGCTCCCATCCCCACACACCAGCCCTTTTTTTCAACTTATAACTTACATTACAAGTTCAAATACATATCTGACAACTCTCAAATCATCAACATAATGAATTAATTCTTAACTTTAAAGTTTAACTTTCGAAAACTCATTCAGTTGAGTTAAATATCCAAAACTGGTCAGAGCTTTATGAGTTAAAAAGAAGTAGTAAGTGGACATAACTAAATGGAGCTGTATTGATTTACAGTGCATATTGAAAACTATTCAACTATAGAACATGAACATGTGGGCTTATCATCAACAGTTGCCCAGTAACTACATGAATAAAGCAGATTTAAACCAATTGATAGCACATTTGGAAAGGTTATATATCTCTTCTATTCAACCTGAAGGGAATACCGGAAATTCACAGTGAGTGAAGAGATGTGTAGAGGATCTCTTTCAACAAATCAGAGTCCTCTTTATAGCCCTCAAATTGAATAAATGGGAGAGGTTGTTAGGTTTGGAGCATGCCCGTCATTTCCCCAGTGGGCCAACTCACCTTGGGGCCCAGTCATATAGCAATAAATTTATATGCCATTTTCTATAATTACACTACAGTATAATGTCACTAGGCTAGCCCAATCATTTCTCTTATTGGGCCAGCCCCACTACTGCTCCTGTCCTCTCTGCGTCTCCTGTCAGTGTGAGATACCATGGCTCTGGCTCAAAGCCAAACATCTGCAGCAACAGCAGTAACTGTAACTGTACAGCAACAAGTGGAAGGAGGAATGGTGGCTATGGTCACTGCTAGGTAGAGCAGCAGGCAGAAGAGCAGGTGGGTGACCGGGAAGCCAAGGATCAGAGTAAGCAGGGGGAGAATGTAGTTTAAGCAGGGAGTAGCATGATGATGATGACAGTAATACATAATTCTAACGCTATCATAAAGTGTGACCGTCAGCTACTGCTGGTGCTCACTCAGTCAGCCAATGCCAAATAGCGTAACAAAGTTAGTGTTGACTAAGCAGTGTGACCTGGCCCATATCGTATCATAATATTATTAAAATGATTAGGCTAATGGCTAAGATGCGTGAAAAGCCTGTATAATAGTTTACATCTGTAGCTCTACTGTGCTAAAATGTATGTCTATAATAAATGTATGATTAGCCTAGTACAAGAGAAAATGGTTTTCATTTCCAACAACAGGCAACAAAGTTGTCCTATGTTTATTTTCAGATGTTCTGGGTGATTTTAATATTCATATGGACAATAGTAGCAACACTCTCACAAAGGACTTCTCCTCAGCACTGGACAGCTTTGGACTTAAACAGTATGTTGATTTTCCCACTCATAACTAAGGACACATCTTAGACCTCACCTGTTTCTCTGGTATAACCCCTTTTAATTGTACTGCATCTGACATAAGTTAATTTCTTTTAATGTCAACTTACCATTACCCAAAACAAATCCACCCCGCTCCATCTCATTTCGAAACATCAGGAACATTGACCTACCTGCCCTCTCTATTGGAATTAACAATCTCACCTTAGAAAAATCACTGATGATCTTGTCTCACAGTATAATGATGGACTATACAATCTCCTCAACACTCATGCTCCTCTGAAAACCCAGACAGTGTCCTTTACTCATTCTGCTCCATGGTACACATCTGTTCTACATCAGCTAAAAGCAAAAGGATGCCACCAGGTCTGTACAAAAAAAGCAAACTAGTTATACATGTATGACAACCATATGCTGCACTACAAGGATTCCCTCTCTGCAGCAAAAACCAAATACTACACTCATCTGATATCATCTCACAAAGGGAACACTAGGGCCCTGTTTTCCACAATTAATACAATTTCATGACCCCCGAATAATCTTCCACCCCATCTGTATTCAGTTTCTCAATGTGATCATTTTATGTCATTTTTTCCATCAACAGCTACCCACCTCGCATAACAGTGCACTTTATCCACCTACCTCTGCCCCCCCATTTCATCTAGTTTCCTACTCCCAACTGTTACTGAAATATCTGACCTTGTCCGGAAATCCAAGTCATCCACCTGCTAGCTTGACCTTCTCTCTACCCACCTAGTTAAAATCTGCCTACCCTCCCTCTCCTCTCTTATAACTAACATCATCCACTCCTCTCTTATTTCTGCTCATGTCCCCTCCTCTCTCACTCTAAACTGCTGCTATCACCCCTGTACTAAAGAAACCTGGTGCCAACGACCTAAATAATTTAAGACCTATCTCCAACTTGTCATTTATCTCAAAAATCTTAGAAAAAACTGTTGCTGCGCAGGTCCATAATCATCTCATCAACAATAACCTCTATGAACAGTTTCAATCTGGTTTTCGGCCTCTCCACAGCACAAAAACAGCCCTAATGAAGGTCACCAATGACCTACTAATGGCTGCTGATTCAGGTCTTCTTACCATACTCATCCTTCTTGATTTGACTGCTGCCTTTGATACCATTTATCACAATATCCTCCTGGACCGTCTAGCCTCCATTGGTATCATCAACACATCACTGAACTGGTTCACATCATACCTGTCTGGCCGCACTCAGTTTGTACAACTTAAAAATGTTCAATCACAAGGCTCCCCAGTCACCAGTGGTGTTCCCCAGGGATCAATCCTGGGGCCCCTCCTTTTTATAATTTAACTTCCCCTTGGTTCTATTCTCAGGATATATCCAATTTCACTGCTTCGCTGATGACACCCAGGTCTAGTTGTCCACCAAACCTACGTCTATGCTTCCTCTGTCTTTTCTAACTGACTGCTTAGATGAAGTTCAAACCTGATTCACTCAAAACTTCCTCAAACTAAACAGTGATAAAACTGAAATTGTCCTTGTTGGCTCCTAATCCAATCTAGCAAAATGTCCAAATTTCGCACACAAATTGACAATCCCCCTCCCCCCCACATCAAGAGTCTTAGTGTCATCTTTGATAGCACACTTTCCTTTGAAAAACACATTAATAATCTTACCCGGTCTACTTATTTCCACTTACTCACCATCAATCGCCTTCATCCTTTACTTACACATCATACCACTGCTACTCTCATCCATGCACTTGTCACTTCCCGTATTGATTACTGTATCTCTCTTCTCTCTGGTCTACCTCACAAGACTAAACTCCAACTGGTCCAAAACTCTGCTGCCCATACTATCACCAGAACCCCAGTCTCTGAACACATTACTCCACTTCTAAAACAACTGCACTGGCTCCCTGTTAAATACCGTATTGATTTTAAAGTTCTTCTCCTCACCTTCAAAGCACTCCATAATCTTGCTCCTCCTTATCTCTCTGAACTCCTTCAGCCCTACACTCCATCTCAAACTCTCCGATCCTCTTTTTCCTCACTACTTACAATTCCTTCTGCCCGCATGTCCACAATGTGGTTCAGAGCCTTCAGCTATTGTGCACCTCACCTATGAAACTCCCTCCCTCTATCCATCCGTACGACAGAGTCCCTATCCTCCTTTAAAACTTTGCTCAAAACCCACTTATTTCGAAAGGCCAATCCCACATCATTCCACCTTACACCGGCTTCATGATGAACTACTTTCTTTTATTTTTTAAATTGTTTTTCTCTATTCTATTTTATCTTGATCTTTAAATTGTGTCTTGTTTTTATTTTCTTTATTGTATTTACCACCTTGAAATATCTTTTAACTGTTTTAATTTGAAAGGTGTCCTTCAGTGCTATGAAAGGCCCCCACAAATAAAATGTATTATTATTATTATTATTAGATATGTGATATGTGAACTATTATGATATATATAGAATGCATTACTGCGAACTATGGGTAGCCAGTGGGAGCTTAGCTCCCCTTAATAAGACATCAGCTCCCCTAAAAGAATGATTTGTGATATTTTGGGGGGTCTCTAAAATACTGACAGCATGCTTTATTGCCATTAATTTCTATATTTCTCTATCATTATGGATCATTGTGTAAAATCAGGAGCGTCAGACCTCATCCAGCATGAGGGAACAATCACCGACCATCTGCAGCGGGCCGGCTGCTCTCCCGAAAGCTACGGTATAGTTTGCACACTGGATTACTGTGTGGGGTAACCTACATGTAGCCTGCTCCAGACCTGTATGGTGCTGGATGCACTTTCACATGGTAGGCGCATGAGTGTCAGTGCACATGCAGAAAGATAACGAAGGTTACGATATGGTAACCCTAGTTCTATTAGCACAGGCGGAGCCCTCTACTGGACTCTATGGGTACTACCTCTCCTCCTATCACACGCACGTACTCACCCACTGAAATTTTGCATACTGTAAGTAGCCGACCAATTGTACGTCGCTACTGTACGTGTGTACCGTATAAATAGCGGTGTCCTCACTGCTCAGCATCCGACTAACCCTTCAGCAGACGGCGGTGGAGCTGTAGGCAGGCTCCGCCTGTGCTAATAGAACTAGGGTTACCATATCGTAACCTTCGTTCTATCTCACACAGGCTCCGCCCTCTACTGGACTCTATGGGTACAGTGGGTAGAGCCCGATGACTGTCCGCCCAGCCGCGACAAGCCACAGCTCACTTCACCAACACGATCGGCCACAGGTCACCAGCCACAGGCCCTAAGCTGCCTCCATCCTAAGCGATGGGGGAGTGGGCCACCCCTCAGAAAGGTCACTAGACCGCTAGGGGTTTGGCATGACCAAGAGGGATCTGATCCAGCCAGATCCAACACCTGAACTGTCCTGACCCCTTACAGGGACATCACAGTCAGTGTAAAAATGTTTTCCCCAACAATCGGTAGTCTATGGTAGATACCAGTCTCCTTCTTCACAGATCCTGAGTCGCACCTGCGAGCACAGATCCTGAGAAGGAGCCCGACACATCCAAGAGGTAAAAACGCACAAATGGACATGGTGAAGACCACGTGCCATTGTGCAAATCTCCTCGACGATCACCCCGTTGAAGAGGGCCGTTGACACAGCCATACCCTGTGTGGAGTGAGCCCGGACCACCGAGGGTGGGTCTTTCCCCACCTGCACGTAGGCCTGTGAGATACAGTAACAAAGCCATCCGGCTAGGCGCTTCTTGGATAGAGCTTTACCGATCGCACCAAAGCAAACAAGCAGTTGATCAGTGCGTTGAATGGGGGCCGTGCGCTTCATATAATGTGTTAGGGCGCGCACAGGACACAACAGATGCAGCCTCGCCTCCCTAGGCCCAGGGTGGGGTGGAGGGTGGAAGGCATCCAAATGTATGGTCCTCGACCTGAACGAGCTTCTTATGTTCTTAGGAACAAAGGAGCAGTTCGGTCTTAACACTGCTGCACTGTGGTCACCACGAAGCAGCATGCAGCTGGGATGAACCGACAGGGCGCACAGCTCACTCATCCTCTTGGCAAAGGTGAGAGCCAGTAACAAGGCTGTCTTGAGAGATAGCATCTTCAAGGAGGACTGTTCCAGGGGCTTGTAGGGGTTTGACCTCAGAGCCTCTAGTACCAGTGGCAGGTCCCACTGGGGTGAGGAGACACGAAGCACCGGTCATTGTCTCCTCACACCCTGCAGAAAACACTTCACGAGGGGGTGGGTGAAGACAGGTCTGTCGCCAAACCCCTCATGACAAGATGAGATAGCTGCCGCATACACCTTGACAGTCCCTTCTCCATTAGGCCCTGTAAGAAGGAAAGGATGGATCCCACTGAGCAGGTTATGGGATCCATTTCCTTCTCAATGCACCAGCGCTGAAAGCCCAGCCACTTAGCTTTGTAGCAGGAAGTGGTGGAGCCTGCCCTCGCCGCCTGGATGGTATGTACCACCTCTGCGGACAGCCCAGCCTGTCTCAACCTCTCCCTTTCAGGGGCCAAACCTGGAGAGGTTGGCCGAGCACCGGCAGCGTGCCTATGGCGCCTGACTCCTGTGACAGAGCCCCCCTGACCTGGGGCACAGGCCAGGGCTGTCACTGTCAGGTCACTGCCAGCTGCGTCACCTCTGCGTACCACCTGCGGCTGGGGGCTACCAGGATGACTGACAACCCTTCCTGTCTCACCCTCTCCAGCAGTGGGGGGATGAGATGGACTGGCGGGAAAGCATACAGCAGCCCTTTTGGCCATGGCGCGTGTGCAAACGCGTCCACGACCAAGGGCGGGCTGTCCTGTGATAGGATCGAGAACCACAGCGGGTGTTGTGCCGTCTGGCAAACAGGTCCATCTGCGCTGTCCTGAAGCGAGACCAGATCTGCTATATTATATCGGGTGCAGTCTCCACTCGCTCTGTGGGGGTTCACCCCTCGACATGAGGTCGGCCCCCCTGTTCTCCGAGCCTGGGACGTGAAGGGCCTTCAGAGACAGCAAGTGTGCTGCAGCCCACGTCCATAGGTCCTCTGCTAACGTCAACAGAGCTGCGGATCGGACTCCGCCCTGTCTGTTTTATGTAGGCGACTGTCGTGCAGTTGTCTGTCCTCACCAGCACGTGCCTGCCCTGGACTAGGGCTTTGTGGTGCTGGAAGACTAGAAACACCGCCTGGAGCTCCAGTTGGTTGATGTGTCGGCTCTCCCCAGGAGGCCACACACCACCCACTGCTCTCCCCAGGCAGGTCCCTCCCCATCCGGTCAGAGACGCATCCGTGAACACCGACACGTATGAGGATATCCGGCCGAGTGGTACCCCCGCCCTCAGGCGATGAGGGAATCCCGAGAACCGCAGGTCCCTCTGTACTGACTGGGGGGGCGTCACCATACATCACTTGTGCCTCTTGAGGTTTAGATGCAGGCTGGTAAACCAGCGTTGTAGCCACTGCATGTGTAGCAGGCCCAGGGTAACCACTGGATGGGCTGCTGCCATGAGCACTTGCTGAATGTGCGTGAGTGAGTAGCCAAAGGGGAGTCTGGTGTATTCGTACGCCACCCCCTGGAAGGCAAAGTGCAGAAACTTCCTGTGTTTCCAGGCCACCTCGACATGAAAGTAGGCGTCTTTCAGGTCTATGGTCGTCAACCAATCGCCGGGCTACACTAGCTCTAGCAGTTTCCTGAGTGTCAGCATGCGGAACTGTTTCCGTGCAATATGCTGGTTCAGGTAGCGGAGATCCAGGATGGGTCTGAAGCCTCCAGTCTTCTTGGGGACCAGGAAGTACGTGGAGTAAAGACCCTTGTACATGTCGTGGGTTGGAACGACAGAGATAGCCTGTTTCTGCAGGAGCTGTTGAATCTCTGTGGCCAGGAAGTCCACCTCCTCCTGAGAGGACAGGTTGGCTTCTTTGATGCCCTGGAAAGATGGTGGGATATGGCAAGATTGTAGGGAGTAACCGTGCCTCAATGTGCCAATCCAATCCAGCAGACTGTGGTGTCCTGAACGCACCACGGCCGATCGCTCCATTGACGTCATTGCCTGCGACAGTGTTGTCGTAGCGTCTACGGTAACGCGTTCACCATCGGCAGAACTGTCATGAGGAGCAGTGACGAGGTGGGGAGCTCTCCTCGCCACGGGGCAAGCTGTTGCGGTGAATGCACCGTGTTGAAGTGGCGTGACAACACTTTGCTGGGAAGGGGTTGGTGGGGAGGAATTAGCTCTTTGAGGAATGTAGGTTGTTTTAATCAAAACATTTGGTACATCCACACCCTTGTCACAAGCAGCACACAACGTATAAACACAGTGGCTCGGACATGAGACGGAGGGGAGGGGCTCTGCAACATTGGCTGGCTGGCTGAGTTCGGGGACTCGGATGCCGCCGCGACGCCCAGCACACCCAGATTGTTGGCCGCTGCGGCCAGCTGTGCGCCCAGTTGGAATATTTTGGGGGGATCCGGGCTGGCGTCTTCCTCACTCTCCTCGCAGATGAGGAGATATGAAATTATTAATTTTGACTGTCTGCAACCTGTTCATCAAATAAGAAGAGAGCATTTCTATCACAAATGAAGACAATTCAAATGAGTGAAGTTTATTTAGCAAGATCTAGTGGTTCACTGTATTGAAAGCTTTACGGAAATCAATAAAAATAGCTCCAGTGATGTGACCTTTAATAAGAGAGTTACGTAATTGCTCAGTAAAGAGTAGTAACGTCGACATGGTTGATCTCTTATTACGAAAACCGTGTTGACAATCACTGAGCCAGTTATTAGTTTCAAGGTAAGAGCTTAGCTGGTTATGGAAGACTTTTTCCAGCAACTTAGACATTGCTGGGAGTATTGCAATAGGTCTATAATTTGAAACAGAGTGTGATCATCACATTTAAAAATTGGAGTAATCTGTGCTGTTTTCCAGTCAGAAGGAAAAATAGAAAGCCTGATACAAAGATTGGTTTAATGCAGAAAGAGAGGTATGAAGGTATCAGCATGATTCTTTAAAAATAAGGTGTTTAAACCATAAATATCATGGACATGAGAATTTTTTAGCAGATGTAATATTTGTATCACCTCGTTCTATGAGATCTCAGAAAATGAGAACTGATCAGATGTTGAGGGGAGATCAGGTGAGGACAAAGAGGGAATGGCAAAATGCATAGCCAATTCTTTAACAGATGATACAAAATAATCATTGAAAGCATTTGCAATCTTTTCTGAATCTGAAAAAATTTGAATACTAACATTATTTTTCTTCTCATTTTCATTATCACCGGTGATGGCCTTAAAGGCAGGGTAGAAACTGCTGGATTTTTAAAGTATCCAACAGAGAAACTCCCAACCCCTCCCTTCTGGGCTCCTTCCAAAGCCACGCCCCCAAAACACGTGAACGCGCGTTGCTGCAACCGCAGGAGGACGAGGACAGTGTGACAAGCGGAGAGCAGCGGCTCACATCAGGGGTAAGAAAACATCTAACTTTATTGTTTTGTTAAAGTTATCAGTCCGTTAAGTTACACTGGACTAATTCAGGAACGACCAAGTTCCATTTTTAAGCTTTTTCGTCAAGCCAACTTCACCAAGGTCAGACCAAGCCACGTGGTCTCGCCAGCGGCAACGAAGGAAACCTGAAAACAGCTGGATTGCCAGACACGGAGAACCCCGGAGAATCCCTAGCAAAAAGCCAGGATCGGGCAGCTAGTGTGGGACCCGTTAACCACCTTTTATATCGCATTAGTTAAATTCACTGTAATATAATCAAGAACTGTGTGTGTTGCCTATTTCTACGTCCCTGCCAAGAGAATTGACCCTTTAGATATGAGACTGACTGATTGATTTAAGATAATTGAGCGATTATTAACTAACTGATCACTAGTAATAATTGTATAATTATTAAAAGCTACCTAGAGGTCCGGAGACTCTAGGATTATAACAACTCCGGTGGTGCCCTGGAACGAGGAATATTGTTGATTTTATGAATATTAAAATTCATAATTGAATATTAATTCTCATAAATTTATTAAAATGCATAACTAAATTAGGTATGCTACATTATTTTTCTATTATCGTTTACTGATTACAACAACTAACTACAGCTCTGCTTCAGCCATTGGCTCATCTGTGTTATGTACATTGACCTGGTGTGTAATGTGGATTCGGTCCGAATGCAATGAGTGGCTGTGTTTACTGCAGCCCTGAGAGGACTACATACGGACGATTTTTATACTCTCTTTTTCAGAGCACCTAACTTTTTAATATGCATTGGTGTATAAAGACAGTTTCAACAAATATGACAACAAGTGTTTCAGAAGCAACTTGCCTACCCTGCCTTTAAGGGTCTGCCATAGTGTCTTTGGGTTGTTAGCAGATTGGGTAATTTGCTGTTGAAAATAGACCGCCTTAGCCTTATGCAGTTCCAAATTACATTTGTTTCTAATTTGTATAAAATTATTTTTACTCTCAGATGTTCGATTTAACCTATACAATTTAAGAAGAGAGGCCTTCAATTTAAGGAGTTGAAGTATTTCAGAATTTATCCAAGGTAATTTATTTTTTCTTGGTCAAACCTTGTTGGCAGTGGTATATTTATTTTGTATTTTATGTAGTTTAGTATGAAACAGCTCATCACTCACTTGAGAATGCATATTGCGTACTCCATTGCCACTTCTGATCACCAGGGAGTCAGTCAAGAAGGAATGATTACACTGGTCCACATGCACTGCTACACACACTACATAGCTTTGTAGTGGTTTGGGGGGAATAGTACAGTACTCATATTAAAGGATGGAGGACACAATGATGGTTTACTGATAGGGGGTGTTCGACAAATTGTAGGGGGCTGGTCTGGCCCCAAAATGCCAGAGCCAATTATTTTGTCCAAGTCCAGCCTGCAGCTTATAGAAAATGTTAAAACTGATTTGATATGATTAATGAATAGTTTTCCTAAGGTAAACATTATGTCAGACTTCAAACTAAAAAATTTCCCAATCACTGTTTTTTTCCAGGCAGTCACTGATTTGACCTTGTATAGAATTACAATATAATTTCTGCTACTTCAAAGTTGCTTTGGGTAAGTAATCCATCACAGTGAACATTGTTTTGTCAAAGTTCTTATCATTATTAACAAAAAAAAATGTCCACTGTGATTATGCATCGAGTTTCAAATTTCTTTAAGCTGATTTTCACATCTTAGTGAAATAAATGGAGCCATGGCTGCCCAGAACTTTGTAAGTTAGAGCCATAAAAAGACATTTAGGTAGACGTTCTTGTGCACCTTTCCAACTGACACGACTCTGCATTTATCCAGTCTTATTAAGTCTTGATCATTAAACACTGCTCAAAATTATTAAGGTACCACTTAAATAATATCTCAATAAAAAAAATAGTTGGAAGTTCAAAATCTTAACTGTACATTCTATAGTTTGTTCAGAACAAAATTACATAACGTTCAATGGAAACCAAAATCCTCAACTTTTGGTGATTGGGGGTTAGATTCAAAATCACACCGAAAGTCAATGTAAAATAATTTTAATCTCAGACTGATCCAATTTGCATGACTTTTGCACTCCCAAAAAAGTCCGGGCAAGCTCCTGATGAGTGAGCGAATGGTGTTGGATCAGGCATCAGTGAGCTCCTGGACAGTGTGGGGCTACTTGGCAGCTCGGAAGCACCGATAGATAATGTCGCAGGTCTGGGGCACTTTCATTTGCACCAAAACAGATTAGACTGATTCACAGACGCTTATGCTTCCTAACGGTACAGATCGATATCCCTGAAGTGTAATTGACATGATGTTATGCTGTGATGATCAAGTGTTCCCTTCATTTTTTTGAGCAGTGTATGTTATACTGTAAGTTACACTGTGATACCTGATCCTTAACACTCACAGAATCATTTAACAACAAAATCTGCTAGCAATTATAGTTAAACTCTACAAGGGGTAATCCTTCATTAAAAATAAATTAATACTTACATTCATAAGAATACACTGTCTGACATCTTTCTGTAGTACACATGACAACACATACTGTATTATCTTGAGCCACAAGCTGAGACAGAATTTATTAATTTTAATTGGAGTTATGTTGGGTTTAATTCAAATGACAAGCATACAAATCTACACACAGAGACACGGTGAAACAGTGGTCTCACATATACACTGCTGCGGAATACGCAACCGATTTAAATGTTTAATGGGAGGAATGTTTCCTCTTCACATGCTCCAAATGGATTTGGGCATTCAAGCGGTGCGGGAAATTCCACATGTCTACAAATTTAATCTGAGTGCATAGAGAATCTGATCAAGCAGTGACCTCATCATTACCCGATAAGGTAGCTGGCAACAGATGCAGTAAAGCCATTGTGTCTGTATTTGTAAATAAATCATATCAGGGTCAAAGAGAATATGAATGAGGTTATTTTATGTTTGGTTTGTGCTAGTAAATTCTGGGAAATCACACCTTCGTGATTAATGTTAACATTAATCAACCAGAGTTAGCTAGGTAGTCTAGCAAAAATGTCAGATAACTCTATAAGTGTTATAACAACATAGCTTAACTGTAACTGTAATTAAGTGATGCCACAAAGACTACATGATGCCTTTACAAGCATCATATGCACAAATGATGAACATTCACTTAAAAAGCGGCTTTTTTAGTGACAGTATGTGAGCACAAAGACACACCTGAACAGCAGGTATGCTCAAATGCTTTGTTTACTTTCCTGTGACGTGGCAGTGCAGCAGGCGTGACCAGTGACAACAAGGAATGGAGTTTAACTTATATGGACTCTAAATAATGCTTTCCTCGTGGGGGTTTTATTGCTGGACAACTACTGAGTTCAAACACAACGCGATAACGCAAA
>NC_060171.1:26962734-26993545 GCF_021292245.1 Micropterus dolomieu | reverse complement strand
ACTGTATTATCTTGAGCCACAAGCTGAGACAGAATTTATTAATTTTAATTGGAGTTATGTTGGGTTTAATTCAAATGACAAGCATACAAATCTACACAAAGAGACACGGTGAAACAGTGGTCTCACATATACACTGCTGCGGAATACGCAACCGATTTAAATGTTTAATGGGAGGAATGTTTCCTCTTCACATGCTCCAAATGGATTTGGGCATTCAAGCGGTGCGGGAAATTCCACATGTCTACAAATTTAATCTGAGTGCATAGAGAATCTGATCAAGCAGTGACCTCATCATTACCCGATAAGGTAGCTGGCAACAGATGCAGTAAAGCCATTGTGTCTGTATTTGTAAATAAATCATATCAGGGTCAAAGAGAATATGAATGAGGTTATTTTATGTTTGGTTTGTGCTAGTAAATTCTGGGAAATCACACCTTCGTGCAGGGACGTCACTAGGATTGAAAGACAGAGGGGGCTCAGCCCCCAGGGTATGCGTAACTTGCGCTTACAAAATATTTGCACTCGCATCTTTTGTTACTGTATTAGAACTACACCTACAGTATGTGAACAACCAGTGAAGAAGACAAGATGTTAACAAATACAAACAAATTTGAGCATTAAACACTTAATTTCCTGCATTCTGGTAAATTTTTCTGCACCAATTTCTGTCTTTCCTGCATCAATTTGTAGTTGGAAATGTTTTTATTTATACTTTCAGATATGTTTCTCCTGTAGATCAACTTTCTCATGTAATACATGCAGATGAAAAAACAATAATTTTGTCCAGTTAATATTTGAATCAGATTTGGCACTGGTACCACAGCTAGCTTCTCTCTTTGACCAGAATTCAAAGAGCTGCTAACTCTGGTTGATTAATGTTAACATTAATCAACCAGAGTTAGCTAGGTAGTCTAGCAAAAATGTCAGATAACTCTATAAGTGTTATAACAACATAGCTTAACTGTAACTGTAATTAAGTGATGCCACAAAGACTACATGATGCCTTTACAAGCATCATATGCACAAATGATGAACATTCACTTAAAAAGCCGCTTTTTTAGTGACAGTATGTGAGCACAAAGACACACCTGAACAGCAGGTATGCTCAAATGCTTTGTTTACTTTCCTGTGACGTGGCAGTGCAGCAGGCGTGACCAGTGACAACAAGTAATGGAGTTTAACTTATATGGACTCTAAATAATGCTTTCCTCGTGGGGGTTTTATTGCTGGACAACTACTGAGTTCAAACACAACGCGATAACGCAAATAAACATGACTGGCCATTACTACAGCTGTATGAACCCAAAGTAAACATTTTGCTGTGATTAAATAGCAATAAACGGATCAAACTGATGCCGAAATAACTACAAAATAATGCAGATTTGTTAAACATATGAATTCATGCTTTGTCAGGTCGGTCAGCATGTCAGCAGGACAACAACTTCTAAAATGTTTCTTTTCTGAATGGAGTTCGGATTGATCAGGGCTATGCTATGGTAACTTGGTCACAGTAAAGCAACGATAGCTGGAATAAAGTTACATACACATGTTTTCTAAATTCGCTTTCTTTTTTCCCAGCAATGTTCAGTTTTTTCCGGTTTTTATATAAATATGAAGTAGTAGTCCAACAGAGCTCTGCATGCCAAATGAACATTGTAATCTCAAAAGCTAAAGTAAAAAGCTAATTTAATAAAAGCAGTTCACTCCAAGCTCCTTCTGTGAGCAAACGGTGTAGTTGTCAGAACATAATCCAGTCCGACTACGGGTGTTTATTTGTCCAAAAGCTGGAGCGCTGCTCCCTGCTCCTCTCCCCAAAGTTTAGCAGCTCTCCACCGGAAAGCAGAATTGCCCGCTCTGCCTGGCCCTCTCCACACAACGCACACATACGGACAATCTCAACGCTGATAGGCTATTGCGACTCAGCGTTCGGGTCGCCGGCGAAATCGCGGCTATACATGTCTTTGTATGTAAACTCATTGCCCCGAACGCTCGCTTTGTTTTTGGTCTGAAAGCACCATAAATGAGCTGAGTGGAATAGATTTGAAGAAGCAGCAGCGTTAAAGTGACGGCTGTAGAATGGAGTTTAAGTTATTAGTGAATTCCTCAAGTGGAATGGATTTGATTGAAAAGTGAAAAACAGATACCAGTAAGTGGGTCCAATAACATTTGTTATGAACTGGACAGAACGGACCCAAATGGGGGAGCAAGGGGGAGTCAGGAGGATGCCAGAGGGATGAGGGCGGGAAGGCAAGCCCAGCTGACGTGACGGAGGACGGTGGTGAGTGAACCAGGTTAGGAGCAACGATGATCAAGCAGAGATTGTGTGGAGAACCATGGTTGATATTCTGGCAGAGATGGAGTTGATTGCTGGCAGTTGTGGCAGGCAGAGGAGGTGGCTGATGTCAGCTGGGCTCAGGAGCAGAGAGAGAGGGAGAGCACACGCAGGGGGAGAGGAGGAGACACAGCAAGGCAGGCAAAACACTGGGGAAAACAGAATGGCAGGAAAAAAAGGAGAAACAAACAGGACACTCACCGTCAGCCAGGCTGGAGTGGGTGCTGGTGGAGACGGGTTTGACCCTGGAGATGTGGAAAACTGGGTGGACTTTCAGGTGAGGTGGAAGAGTCAGGCGGACAGCGGAGGGATTGATGACAGCCGATGAACCGGGGGGTGAGTTTCTTGGAGGAGGTCTGCAGAGAGAGGTCCCTGGAGGAGAGCCAGACCCGCTGTCCAGGCCGATAGGAGGGAGCCGCGGTGCGTGTCAGAGCAGCTCTGGCTCACAGTCAGCCTGCCACCACACTCCTCCACCAACCCCCCGGTCAGTTCTCCCGTGCCTCCTCTCTTCCTCAGCCCCCGGTGCCTCCCAGTTCCCTCGTCCCATCCTCCTTGGTCCCCCCTCTGCCCTACTTGCTCCTCTGTCCCCCGTGCCCATGTTCCCCCGGCATCCTCCTCTCCCTCACCTCCACTTCCTCAAGCCCTTTTTCCCTCAATAAAACCAGCTTCACCTGAGCATTGCTTTTGGGTCCTCTCTGTCCTACATACACAACACTAAATCTAATAATTATTTTTCTTATTATTTGAGGCGGGCTTAGGACCATGTTAGGGTGCCTTCAGCTAGGGACAGGTCAGAATCAAAATTTCTCCATCATTTTTTGAAAGCTTTTGTTAAAAATGTTTGGAAAAACAACAGCAACTATAAATTTTAAATAACATGAAACAATGGACAATGAGGAAGCACGCAATGCAACTGAAATATAGAAGAAACAAATGCGCATTGTCCAAAAGCTGATTACTGTTGTCACGGTCTTGAGTTTTATTGTGGTGTTTTTCTGTTATTTTGTATTGTCCATTCCTGTGTTGCTCTTTGCCTCTGTGTTCTTGTTTAGGTTTAGTTAGTTGATCATTGGTTCCTTGTTTTCTGTTGTATTTAGTTGTGTATTGTGTATTGTTGCCAGCTTTACTTCCTGTTTTTTTTTTATAGTGATCAGTTTCATGTGTTTTTGTCTAGCTTTGTTTCCTGTCTGCTTGATTGCTTATGTGTCTCACATGTGTTAATTACCCTGCTTTTGTGTGTGTATATATTGCCCTCAATTTTGTTCAGTCCTCGTGGTGTTACGTGTTCTGCCTCATGTGCTGTTTCCTTGAATTTTTGGATTATTCGCTTGTGTTGGATTTAACCCGTGTTTGGACTTTATACTCTGCCTTGTTGGAATTACCCTTTTGTTTGGACTCTTGCCTTGAGATAAGTAGTAAGCCTGTTTTGTTTGGTGAAAATAAATCTTTATTTGAACTGCAATCTCCTCATAAGTGTCTGTATTTTGGATCCACACTCTGTTTCCCTGTCATTACACTCAGCCTACCTGATAACTGCATTAGATTCCATTATATTTTAAATTGTCACCTGCTTTAATTTGTTTCCCTTTGTTGCTGTTGTTCAGAACATTTTTAACTAAAGCTTTCAAAAAGTGATGGAGACATTCTGATTCTGACCTGTCGTGTGTAAATGACACCTATCTGTCAATATTTTTAAGCGTCCCGCCCCATCCAGGCTGTGATTGGTCTGTTCACGACAAATGACACTGATAAGCTATATTCAGCACACGGCTGCTTGAGAGGCACCCGAGCTTCTTTTCCCTCGTCTCTCTGCCGACAAACATTAGCAGGCACGCGAGAACGGGTACAGGTGAGTGTCCCGTAGCGCCAAGAGAACCTGATATGGAGAGGGCAGAGGAGAGGACCGGCAGCTTGGGAGAAATCCTGGCACACAAGTAAATGTCCCGGTATGCTAAAGAGTAAAATGTTGAGGTACCGGTCCACTTCAAGCACTGGATGTGACAATATAGTCTAAGCCTACTTACAGTTTTGGAATTAATTTTAATATACAGTGTTGTGAAAGTGTTTGCCCCCTTCCTGATTTCTTTTTTTTTTTTTGCAGGTTTATCGCACTGAAATGTTTCAGATCAACAAATTGAAATATTAGACAAATATTACACAAGTAAACACAAAATGCAGTTTTTAAATAAAGGTTTTTAAGGGAGAAAAAAAATCCTAACCTACATGGCCCTGTGTGTTAATAGGTAGCCTATCTTGTAGCCTATTATAGACTTGTCATGTGGCACCCCACCTTTTAGCTAATTGGACGCAGGTAATGTGTTGAGTTTACAGTAAACGTGATACAGTCCTGCGACCACTATTTGAGCACCTTTCATGGCATGAATGGATTTTTTGTTTTGTTGCTTTATCAAGTTTATTTAGAATGATGTTTAGAATACATTTGAGTGTGTTAAATAAATTGATCTGTGTTTTTGTTTGTTTGTTTTTAGGGATATTAAGCTATAGGCTACACCTGTCAATTCGGACATTCACACTGTTGGCGATTTTCTGTCTTCCTGCATGTGTCAGCTGCAGCTGTGCTGCTTAGACTTTATCCATCTGTCTAATATTACAGTTTGCTCTTTGTTTGTAAAATATGCCACTCTGCTGCCAGTAGACTTATTCATGTTTGCTGCTAACGCTGGCTGTTTTATGTGAACATGCTCATGGCTGGATTGGGAAACCCAGGGTGGACTAGCTTTGTATAACCGTTGATCCTGACCGCAATTGTTAGGGTTAGTGAAGCCTGATAACGAAAAGATATCCTGGTGTGTGTGTTGAATTTGCTTTGTGGTACAGGCCCCAGGTGTGAATTACCTTGTTAGGTTGAACAAAGTAGTCAAGGGTAGAGGGTTTTTTTTTCTTTTTTTTTTAAGTTCTGTCCGGTATTTCTTCAGTTTATTATGCATGCTATTCTAGGCAAGAGTAATTTGAATTTTGTATATGGAAATATTGATATGGTTAAACTACAAATATGTTTTAAAGTTATTGTGGGAGTGTGTATGTGCCCTTCATTGTAGAATGGTGCTGGTAGAGACTGTAGGCTTATATGCCAGGTAGGAAAGCAGTTCAAGGTGTTAAGGAGAGGGGTTCAACAAGAGTTGTGTAACTTTTTGAAACTTGTTTACGGACTGTAGTAAAAAATCCCTGCTTGACTGATGTTGCTCATTTCTCCATCACGTTATGCACCTTAATGCTGCTGGCTTTCATCTTATCTTTAAGGATTCACTACCTTACAGTGGGTAATAATAATTCTGTTCACATGCTGATTATTTACACTGGTTTTAAACAAACATATTTGACATTAGAATTCCTGAACATGTTTCAGTAGGAGTACTTGATAGAGGTCCATGGATACATCCACCCACATTATCACGCTCCGACCCATACACACAGAAAGAGTGCAGCTATCACAAATTAAGAGCAGAGCAGAAATACTGATAGATGATGTTTACCAGGTGAGCCGTAATAGATATTTTTTGCTTGAATATGAATAAACTGGCTCATTAATAGAAAGCCTTGTCTATAAAGCTAGTATGTGTGTGGGGGAATAAGGCTCTGACAACCCTGCCTGATAACTGAACTGTGAGAGCCTTATTAATTCACTGATTAGGACAATTGATCCTACACCACTACTCTGAATGACAATCCTGCCAGTAAATGAGCAACCTTCTCTTTACAATCTTCTGGGGTGTCTGTGCTTTGTGCACAGGGTACATTTGTGTAGAGACTGGATTTTCAATCCCATTGAAGGTCACTGAAAACTGTGTCATTGTAAAAAAAGATAATATAAAAAAACTCTGTTTCATGAGAAAGGGTTTTTCCATAGCAGCATCCTGGCAAGTCGAATTGATTTGCTTCTTTTGGAAAGCACTCCCTCACATCTTTGCTTTGACTTATCTGTAAATTATATGGCTGGTGAATGATAGTTTGGGTTGTTAATTAAAAAACGCTCACCTTAAGCCATAAAACATACAATCACACAATAATTCACTTGATGTCACTGTACAACACATAATACACACCACAATGAAATGACAACTTATTAATTGGTTACTTTTATATACTTTAAAATGGCATATAAAAAGCATCTGACAAATGTTAGTCTGATAATATAACACAGAGACATGAAAAGCATTTTAAACGAGCAAGCACCTCAAATGGCACATTTTTAGAATATAATGTTCTATCTCACACAGGCTCCGCCCTCTACTGGACTGTATGGGTACTACCTCCTCCAATCACACGCACGCACTTGCCCACTGAAATTTATCATGCACGTAGCCGACCAATAGGACGTCACTACCGATACGTGCGTGTAGTATAAATAGTATAGTAAGTAAGTATAGTATAGTAATAGTAAAAATAGCAGTGTCCCTACTGCCTCAGCATCCTTCTTTCTTTAGCAGACAACAAACTGCTCACTGAATTCACCACCTCCATGGATGGAGTCGCCACTTCTAGAAAATTATCTTTGCACCCGAGCGAGGTGACCCATGTCCTGCCCGGACGAGTCCAGGCCCTCCCGCCAGCCGAACTGCGGCTGGGGAAGGGAGCGACTGGCCAAGTGACCGTTATGGAGGGAGAGAGGCCTGGTGACGCCACCACAATCCCCCGTCTGATGTTCAAGACGCCATTGTTTTACATGTGCTGCTTGTTTAAAACTATGTTAAGGCTTTTGAGAATGTAGAAACCGTTTTTTTGAGTAAAACGTGTTAATTACATTCCTCAAAGAGCTAAGTTAACTTCTTTCATCAAAGAGCTAACGTTAACTCCTGGGGTGAGGCTAAGGTTTCGCCCTGTGGCCTTGTGTTCACGAAGTCACTGTTGTAACATGTGCTGCTTGTGTGTACACTGGTGATGCCTGTGAATGTTAAACTGTTTATTAGAAACACATTACATTCTTAGAAGTGCTAATTCCCCACCACCAACCCCATATTGAGCTAGCCGTGTTGAACGCGCCGCAGCGCTCACTGACGCTAAGCTTGAAAACTAAAGGGGACAGAGTGTTTGCTGTCAGGGCCCCGAGGCTCTGGAACAGCCTGCCCGAGGAAATCAGATCAGCTGAGTCAGTGAACTCTTTTAAGTCCCTTCTTAAAACATACTTTTATAGGAGAGCCTTTCCCGATCTTATTTGACTTTTTTTTTAAATTTATCTTAAACGTGTATTTTAGTCTTTTCTTTATCTTGTATTGTTTTTGTATTATTGTTTTTTGGGTATTATTATATACACTTGTTTTTGAAAAGTGCTCTACAAATAAAGATGATTATTGTTGTTATTATTATAAGCTAACGGTTCACCCCGCGGCCCACGTTGCTCTCCCGGTCAGAACCGAGCGAGAGGCTCTCCTACAGTCTACTGTAGCGCTGCATTCCAAGCGCGCCCACGAGGACTCGCACGGGCACATTGCTAGCTCACTGACACTAAGCTAACGGTTCGCCCCACGGTCCACGCCGCCCTCCCAGTCAGAACCGAGCGAGAGGCTGGGTGAGGCCCGGGCGTCCACTTCACTAGCCTGACCGCCGAGTCCGTGCGGCCATAATGGTCCGGTTCCACGATTTTATTTAAAAAAAAAAAAATTTAATTAATTAAAAGAAGGGTGATAGAGGGACAGAGGCTGATGCACACCACCAGACCTCCACCCTCCATTATGTGTCCAGCATGCATTTATTTGTGTTTCATGTGCTGCTGTGTACACACTGAAAATGCTGTGAATGTTCAACTGATTAAATACAGTACATTCATAAAGAGCATTCTCCTCCCCACCGAACCCCCTCCATCTTCAGCTCAGTGTGTAACGCGCTTCAGTCTCCACAAAACTGCACGTTCACCGATGCTAAGCTAATGATCCGACCTACAGCCCGCACTTCTCTCCTTGCTAAGCTCGAGAGGGACATTGGGAGGGCCTTTGCTGCACTATTCAAACCACTGGGACAGAAGCCCATGTCCCACGTCACTCTCCTGGTGGCATCCGAGCGAGACGGTAGTAGGACCTGGGCTTCCTCCTTGCTAGCCAGCTGTCCGGCCCGCACAATGGGTCGCCTACATCGCCTGGCAGCCGAATGAAGGGCTGCTGGCATGGCGGTGACTCAATGCAGCAATGCGACCAAACTCTGTGTTCCCCGTGCACTCACGACAGTATCCACAGGAATACTGATAGTGTTCTACAACCACATTGTTGACATATGCTCAACCAGAGCACCTCAGAGAGTAGAACGGCAGGAGAAAAGCCTGCGAAAGTTTCTAACCCCAACCCATCTATCTATATACATATGATATACATATCTATATATATATATACACCTATATATGGTATATTACATATATATTTATAGATATATATAGGCCTAGATATTGTTCTTTAATAATGTAAATATTGTACATACCCACAATCCTTTGTATTTTTTATATAAACTGCTCAAAAAAATAAAGGGAACACTAAAATAACACATCCTAGATCTGAATGAATGAAATAATCTCATTAAATACTCCTTTCTTTACATAGTTGAATGTGCTGACAACAAAATCACACAAAAATTATCAATGGAAATAAAATTTATCAACCCGTGGAGTTGAAAACCACACTACAGGCCGATCCTACTTTGATGTAATGTCCTTAAAACAAGTCAAAATGAGGCTCAGTAGTGTGTGTGGCCTCCACATGCCTGTATGACCTCCCTACAATGCCTGGGCATGCTCCTGATGAGGTGGTGGATGGTCTCCTGAGGGATCTCCTCCCAGACCTGGACTAAAGCATCCGCTGACTCCTGGACAGTCTGTGGTGCAACGTGGTGTTGGTGGATGGAGCGAGACATGATGTCCCAGATGTGCTCAATTGGATTCAGGTCTGGGGAACGGGCGGGCCAGTCCATAGCATCAATGCCTTCCTCTTGCAGGAACTGCTGACACACTCCAGCCACATGAAGTCTAGCATTGTCTTGAATTAGGAGGAACCCAGGGCCAACCGCACCAGCATATGGTCTCATGAGGGGTCTGAGGATCTCATCTCGGTACCTAATGGCAGTCAAGCTACCTCTGGCGAGCACATGGAGGGCTGTGCGGCTCCCCAAAGAAATGCCACCCCAAACCATTACTGACCCACCGCCAAACCGGTCATGCTGGAGGATGTTGCATGCAGTTGTGCTTACAGCCCAACACCCACCTGTGGACGTTGGGCCCTCATACCAACCTCATGGAGTGTGTTTCTGACCGTTTGAGCAGACACATGCACATTTGTGGCCTGCTGGAGGTCATTTTGCAGGGCTCTGGCAGTGCTCCTCCTGCTCCTCCTTGCACAAAGGCGGAGGTAGCTGTCCTGCTGCTGGTTTGTTGCCCTCCTATGGCCTCCTCCACTTCTCCTGATGTACTGGCCTGTCTCCTGGTAGCGCCTCCATGCTCTGGATACT
The DNA here is from genome assembly GCF_021292245.1 of Micropterus dolomieu. Taxonomy (NCBI): domain Eukaryota; kingdom Metazoa; phylum Chordata; class Actinopteri; order Centrarchiformes; family Centrarchidae; genus Micropterus; species Micropterus dolomieu. The sequence continues at coordinate 26,983,767 of NC_060171.1, read as the reverse complement.
ACGCTGACAGACACAGCAAACCTTGTCGCCACAGCTCGCATTGATGTGCCATCCTGGATGAGCTGCACTACCTGAGCCACTTGTGTGGGTTGTAGACTCCGTCTCATGCTACCACTAGAGTGAAAGCACCGCCAGCATTCAAAAGTGACCAAAACATCAGCCAGGAAGCATAGGAACTGAGAAGTGGTCTGTGGTCACCACCTGCAGGACCACAAATTTAATATCAAACTGGATAAAGCCATCAAGTTCTTAAAAGAACTCCAGCACAGAGAAACAAACAAACACAACCACAGCAGTTTGGCAGGTCTGGATATGGATTGGGCGCCTCCGGTCCGGATTCTGCAGACAGAGGGGGGTGGGAGGTAAGAAGACATGAGCACATCGCTTTCGGAAACGCTAGCAGGTTGTTTACCAGACAAAAACTGCGATACAACAGCCCACTCTATTGATCAATAAAGAGTAAAAGGTCTGTTGCGTTCGGCTCGCTGACGCTCAGCCAGCGTTCGTTTGAAGAGACACTAACGTTTTAAGGATGACACTGCTTAATGCAGTGCTTTTAATGTTTTAATGACTGGGTCCGTATGTTAAGTCTAAGACCAGACTTCTGTGTTAATTCGGCTCCCGGTAGAAACCTCCTGAACTATCAGACACTGAACAATTCCTGAACTGAAAACACACTGAGCACCTAACCGGAGCTCAGGCTGCAGCAGCTCGGTTGTAAACACACACCAGAGACTAACGTTAGCTGCACGCCGGTTGCTACCTACGTTATTTCCAACACGGATTTGTTGTTCACAAAAGCACTTTCATGGAAAAATAATACACTCACATACAGACAGGGTAGCACCTGACTAACCAGCTCAAATGCCAGTCACTGATAATAACTTAAATGACAGCGTGACAATGAGGGGTCGTTCTAGTTAACGTTAATGCTCTGTTCGGTTAGTCATTACATATTTGCCATGCCATAAAAATAAATGCTACGGGGACGCAGTGTACTTTAGTTCCCAGTAATAAGGTCGAGATTTCAGCGGGGGTCCTGACGCCAATGCGTCCCCTGCGAACGTTTGTTTGGTCCGGTATGACTCTATAGGTGCAAGAACTGCTAGCTAGCTAGCTGTTGGTGAGCCAGGTTCTGGACAGTTTTAACGGTAGTGCAAACATTAACGGTTACTGGGCTGCGATAACGTTATTCTTTATTAAATGTCACATAATTACTTGATCGAGCGACCGCTTACCTGACAACCATCTTGAGAGCGTCCGTCGGTCGGTCCGTCCTTCCCCAGCGCTGCCCAGGCTCTGCCTGCAGAGGCTCTGCCCGCCTGTCAGCGCTGTGACACCGGCAACTGGCAGTGAGCCCAACCCACCTATCCGAGAAGCGTCAACTCTTATTTTGAAAAGGGCTTATTGAGGGGACGTGACATCACATTGAAGCAATACCCCTGATTGGCTGACTACACGTGTGGATCGTAGTCACACACTCTGCGGAAAGATAGTCCCAGAATTATCTGTAGACGTGTGCAGAGGGATCTGTGAATGCCCTGTGATCTGCAAACACAGATTCAACACTTGCATGCTGAGCTTTCCACAGAATGTGTAAGAATGTCTTTTTACAGTGGTTTGAAAATACAAGTTTGACTGCATTTATTTGCAAATTGTGAGGAGGGCATTTTTAATGGGGAAAACAGCGAAACAGTTGTGCCAAAATTCTGAAAATAAATGCAATACAATCTACAAACAAATAATGACCCTCATACACAGACAAATCACTATGAATTCATTTAAATTCTGGTTGTCAAGAACAAGTCACTGATTTCTATTTGTGAATCATAAAGAGTTTTTTTGTGGATTTTAAATCTTTTTGTAGATCTTGTTTTACATTTGCGGATTGTGAGGAGTTTGTTTGCAGATTTTAAATCTATTTGAAGATCTTGTTTTGTGTTTACAAATTGTAATATGCATTTTTGACTCATAGTCTCTTCATTTTCAACGATTATGGCATTGTTCTGTCACCACAGCAAAACAATAGTGTCAAAATTCTGAAAACAAATGTGACACTATCTACAAACAGAACATGAAATTCACCTGCAAACAAATCACTTTTCAATTCATTCAAATTCTGGTTTTCAAGTACAAGTCACTTCACACATCACACATCATTCATGATGTGTTTATTTGTAGATTTAATATTTTTTTGTATATCATGCTTTATATTTGTGGATCATGAAGAGTCTGTTTGAGGATTTTGTATCTATTTGTAGATCGTGTTTTACATATGCGGATCATGAGAACTTTGTTTGCAGATTTTTAATCTATTTGTAGATTGTGTTATGTGTTTACAAGTTGTAATATCTGTTTGTGACTTTTAGTCAGTCCATTTTCAATGTTTTTGGCACCGATTTACCTCCATAAACATACACTGGCAGTGCCTGACGTTCCAGTGAGAAGTCAGAGCAGTCCAGGTGTTAATGGTCAGGCCAAGCCCCTATTGGTCCAGCGACCTTCTCAGGGGTGTCCCACCATTCTGTCACTAGGTGAAGTGATGATCGGGCTTTGGCCGGCCTGTGGCTGACCGGGTTGGTGTGGTGGACTTGTTGCGGCTAGGGCGGAGAGTCATCGGGCTCCACCCACTGTACCCATAGAGTCCAGTAGAGGGCAGAGCCTGTGTGAGATAGAACGAAGGTTACGATATGGTAACCCTAGTTCCATAAGCACAGGCAGAGCCCTCTACCGATGAGCCCTGCGCTCTGACGCCGTCTGCTGAAGAGGCGGTCGGATGCTGAGGCAGTAGGGACGCTGGGGTTACATGGTACTAGTCTTAACCACATTTCCACCAGGACAGTCTCAAATGGTTAATTTAAAGGGCCCACACACCCACACAGGTGTTTTGAGTTATTCTGGGCTAATTTCAGCGCAGACAAAAATTTAGCAAAACATTTATTTCAACGGAAACGGTTGTGCCTTGAACACACCGTTGTGTACGCAAGCACGCTGATTTTTATGACCTTTTTACCACCGCCGTGTTTACAAACTTGTTACAGCTGATTGGGTGACACCTCTGACACGCCCACCAAACGGGAGAAAAACATACCTTGAAGCCCGTTGCGCAACGTTGCACACCATTTCGAGGAAACATGTCGTTCAATCAGAAAATTTTGCAAACCGGCGAGATTGAACTCGCCCCTAACAAGACCTCTGCTTTAATGTGGGCAGAGCTATGCTGAGAAGTGGCCTGGGTCTCTGCACTATGTAGTAATAAGAGTAAGGTCTAACAGGAGCAACAAATCAGGAGTGTGTGAGAGATGCCAATCAACAGTCAGCACGTGCCCACACATGTCGTCTAGTGTTCGGTAACCCTTGTCATGTCTGTTACCCCAGTGATCCCTCTGCATGTCTGTCTCTGTTTTCCCCTGCTCTCTCTCTCTCTCTCTCCCTACCTGTGCCTCGTTAGCCTCATGTCTTTCACCTGTGTTGCTCCCGCCCTGCTCGTTTGTCCCTGTGTGTATATATACCTGGTGTTTCTGTCTTGTCTTTGTCGGGTCATTGTTTATTGTCACCCAGTGTTGCAGTTTGTTCTCGTGTCTCCAGCCTTACTCACCGTGTCTCCCTGTTACCCTGCTCAGTTTTGGATTCTGGTTTTCACCCTTTTGGATTTCTGTTGGACAGCCTTTGTTTTTGGACTCTGTCATCAGCCACTCAGTTTGTAAGTGTGCTCGCCTTAGTTTGTTTATTAAAACCCCTTGAACTGTACCTCCTTTGCCTTGCGTCCTGCATTTGGGTCCTCCAACCTGCTCAACCCTGCCTTCACCACCAAACCGTGACAGAATTGTCCACACATTGTCACAGTCTGGGGATGTCTAATAAGTAAATCAACAGGCACTAATCAGTTGCAGCTGAGGCGCTTTGCTTTTTGAGAGAATCAATGGAGGGACCCCAAATCTGAACAAATTTACAGTATGAGTCAGAGACGGGGTACCTAATCGCTGCCATATAAAGATAGGAAACCCCATCATTGAGCCACTTCTTAAAACCAGGAGGGGAAGTAAGTTTCCATCTGTGTTAGCAATAACCATACCAAATATTCAAGCCTGCTGGGTCTCATATAGCCTAAAACAGCAAGCACAGTCTGGATCAGTTTGTTTCCAAATAGTTATATTAATTAAATGAAGTTAATTAAATATTTCCTCCCAAAAAGAGTCATGGTTCCCTCACCTGATTTACATTTGTCACAAATAGCTGGAACTGATGGGAAGATTTGATTAAGTCTGGTCTTTTAAAAATGAATTTGATGCACGGCCTGAAACTGTACTAGCTGAAGTCTGACATGAAGACAACGGTCTTTGATTCACTCCATCTCCTCATCCCAAAGTTTATCAGTTATATCAGAATAAATTTCTAAGTTTCTAATCTGAACTATGGCTTCATTATAATACTGAGACTGCTGACGTTGACATTCTGGATGATGATATTTTAGGAGCTGATTCAAAATTTCAGTTGTCAAAGTGGATCCTAAAACTGCCTTTGATACAGCTGATGATACAATATTACAAGGCAAACAGAAAAAGTTTAAAACACAGTCCTAAAGTGGTTCAAGTGATATCTTCAAGACAGGGACTATTTTAAGAATCAAAGTTCATTCATGACCTTGGAACATTTTCACAAAATGTTATAACTTCAACTAACAAGCTCAACCATCCCCTTGTATTGACTTCCTTGTTATTGATGTGATTAGAACAAGACAACAAAAACCTCTATTCCAAGCTACTTTAGATTTCAAGAGCTTACTCCTTCAATCAAGACAAGAAAAAGTACATAATATGAAAACAAGGCATATTCAGAAACAAGGTTTTTTTCAAGCATTTAACATATTTCATTATGACTGATATTTGTGTTGACACTACATTTGAAGTTCAAAGTGCTAGAATAATTAAACTGCTGACTATGTTTTGGCCAATTATTTAACACATTTGACAAGTTAGCATAGTTAATTTTGTGTTTAATATGAAAGTAGTAAGTTCATGAATGTAAGATGTTATATTATCACATAAAAAGTCTGTATAGTGTAAGCCTCTCTACATTTGATGGTTTGAGGTGTTTTAAGATATCCTCTACATACACAACAGTAAGTGTCAGCATTATATACTGCTGCAATTACATTATGCTATGCAAGTGCACAACTTTCTGGTTATTACTATAATCTTAATCTGTGTTCAGACTTCAGGCTAAAGTGAGATAAATCAGATTTTTTTAAAACAGTGTGAACAACCCAAGTCACATGGAATCCAATCTTTTCCAGTTTGGATTTGAGCCACTTTTACAGTGGGCTGTGTGTGACTTTGTTTTATTCTTCTGCGCGTGCGGATCACTTGCAGGCCGTGGATAGTTCACACTGGAGTCTGATATGAGCCACATTTAAACAATAATGTAAACTATCAATCAAAAAAATAGGATCGGGGAGGAATCGAAAGTGAGAATTTATGCCTGCAGTGTGAACGTAGCCTTAAAGTGGCCAAAAGAGCTCAATGCAATTGTAATGGACAAAACACAAGCAAATGAAGAAAACATATTTCAAATCTTCCCCTTTGACAACACATACCTCCCCGTATGCACATTAAGAATAAATTGTACATAAACAACAAACAAGGAAATTGAAAAGCACAATTTGTCTTGCTTTCAAATATATGTGAGTCTGTGCATCTTGGTACACACCACCCAACAATCAGTCCAAATGAAAAGTGCAGCAAGGTTTGCTCTAGAAGAGGTTTCTTAATAAGTGGGATGGAGAAATACTAATAGCCTTTCCACTTGTCTTTCTCCAGCACATTCATTACTCGTACATAATTTGGTAGTCCCCACAACTTGATTATGTCAGGATTAGGGCTGGGTATCGAGTTCAATACTTTTTAGGCACCGACCGAATTGCCTAAATACCATCAAGTACCAAAAATTGTCTTGTCTTTTGGTACCAAATTTTGATACCTAAAGGTTCTTGTTAATGTCAGTGAGCCAATAAGCATGCAGCACGCTTGAAGTGATTGTAATTGGCTGTGGTGATGTAAACACTTGTTCACGCCGGTTACGCACAGAGACGTGGCTCGTGGACGTAAAAGATGTGGAGAAAATCTAAAGTGTGGCTACATTGCACCAGGCTTGATGCAACAGCACGTGATGCAATATTTGCGACATAAGATAATTGCTGGCAACAAACCTGGTGAAGCCCTTGACTGTGCATGGAATACAATTAAGAGCAGAAAGTTGCTCTTTTATCGACCGAGTAGCGTCCACACGCGCTACATTTTCCCAAGCATTTCTGAAGGATCAGTAAGTGACGCCACCGCCACACACGGACCTGTTGATGATGTCTGCAACTTTGCTGCAGTGGAATAAAGACACGCGCGATTGAGTTTACTTTCTATTGTAATAGTTGTTGCCTGGCCACCTCTTCCTCTAGTGTGGAGGAAACTTTGATATGTAGTGGCAGAAACTTGTTTCCATGAGATGAGAGATTTCTCTCTCTTTCTCTCAGGCCTATTGCCATGAATGTTTAGGTTGTTTAGGTTTAGGTTACAAATTCACATATAAACAATAAAAAATATATAATTAATAAACAATGAAATTACATTATAAAAGCTAAAGAAAGAGGAATAAAAACAACAAAAACACAATATAGGCCTATGTTACATTGAAAATATGTCTTGCTTTTTGACAAGCAGTAGAATTTTTCAAAGGAACAATTATTAAAATAACAAACAATATTAATGATAATAATGTGATAATTAAGTTACTTTATACAAACAACAATGGTTCTCAGTTTGTTGAGAATAAAAGTGGTATCGAAAAAGTATCGTTCAGGAACCGGTATCGAAGTGGAGGTATCGTATCGATATCGAAAATCTTTGAACGATACCCAGCCCTAGTCAGGATTGTCTTTAGTATCTTTTGGGATTTGTGTAGTTACCTCACCTCACCGATATGACTGATGCTTGGGAGATGGGTACTAATGATCATCTGAGCAGTTTTAATCACCTGCTGCAGAGCCCTCTGGTCCTGGGCCGTGCACATCCCATGCCAGTTTGTGCTGTTTCCAGTCAGGATGCTTTCTAGAGAGGTGGATACAATTGACTTGATCTGTGCTGATCTGAAAAACATTATCTCATATGGGTTGTCTATTTCCAACACCAGTGTATGTGTTACTACCTATAAAGAATAGGAGAGACAAAAAAATGAATTTATGAATAGCTATCCAATGATGCAATTGTTATCAGTGGTATACCAAATATCTATTTAATACCGGTCAAAGTGTTGTTAAATATTTAGAGTAAGTATACCTTTGAATCTGCTCAAATGACACAAATGTCTGAAGATAATCATTCACACATGGGGATAAAGATGCACACTTATAGTATTTTTTTGAAGGCAGTCATAGTGTTGCACTTGTTTGTTCACACAAAGAGTCAAGGTTGACAGCTTCAGAGAGAAGTTTAAATCCTGCTTACTTACTCACCTCCGCACACCCAAGCAAGCCTGCTCAAGTGAAGTGGGCGTGCTTGTCAGATTGTTGGTTTCAAAAGGTCACAAAAAATAGTCTGGCACAGGTTTCATGTGCTGTTCAACCAAGCACTTTGGCTGAAGCATACTGACGCTTTTAGTCAGCCCAAAATAGGCAAGCAGGGTTAATACCGGGGCAGGTAGGATACAGGCAAAAAAGCTTGACCGCTATGGCCAGGAAGCCTTAATAGGGAATTTGTCAAAGGCGTAGGTGGAAGTGGGCTAGTATATATGCTGGGAGACTAATTTGGGAATGGGAAGCAGATGTACAAGTGGGTGTGGAAATCAGGTGGTTGAACTGGTGGGAACATAGTGAGGGCTACTGCTGGTCAGGTCATGAATGACAGGAGAATCAGTGATTTGGTAGACAAATAGGCAGAAACAAAAGATCCAAAAATCAGGAATTGGCACATTCTGCTACTGTCCAACCACACAGATATATCTGTGTTAGCAGTATTAGGAATTTGCTCTAAGAAGGATCTGGCAGTGACTTTCATCATTCCTTCACATACACTTATGGCATTTTATGAACTGCATTGTGAGTGTGAAAATTAATTAGAAGAGGAGGAAGAAGGGGGAGAAGACGTCTTCCTTTGGTGCAGCTACAACTGTGGAAGAAGAAGAAGAAGAAGAACAACCACCAAATCATATGGCCTGGCTACTGTCTCAGAAACCGCTACCACCAAACCATATGGCAGAAGAATAAAACATGCATATTTGTGAGAAAATATTCTACAGGTGTGCAACTCTCATTGTATGAATTTACATACATAGAAAAAAATGTGAGCGTATTTCTTTCTTAATTTGTGATCCGTAGAATAGAGTGTAGAGAGTAGAGTGTACCTGCAATGAAGAATTTGAGAAAATGTAACAGTTATGTGTTTGTGGGAGAGAAAAACGTTTGCAAATTCTTTGTGTGGCTGTTTTCTACAACTTCAAATTCCAATGTCAGAGGTGCTCAGTCGCTTTGCTCCAATAATACCTCCATATCTCCTTCACTGATGTAATAATGGGGATGTTGAGGAAGATCACATGGAGGCCAGAGACTTAAATGAGAGTATATCAATCAGGAGAGACTTCATCTGAGTGTATGAATAATTTATTGACATGAGCACAATGAAAATGAAAAATGTGAATAGTCTTTGGCAATAGACCTTATCGTGACATCATGGTATTTGAAAGGGGGTGGTAAAGCCATTAAGTGGTATGGAAAGTCCCCCAGTGGAGTCTAGACACTGGCGGTGGTTGTGATGGGATGAGAAAAGTGATGATCTGATGTGATGAGTAGTGGGCTTCTGATGAGCTCGATCTGGGCCTGGATAGGATGGAGTGGAGGAGGGATGCAGCAGTTTTGCACTAAAATGACAGCTGACAGCAGCGGAGTGGAGAACACATTTAAAGTGTGACTACATGATTGGCTGATGGGGATCGTGGCAAAATGTGTTGTGTTATAAATGTTGGTTTAACAAAAGAGCGAACGGCGGCTGATTATAGAAGCAGGAAGAGAGAGAGCGTATGAGAGAGAGAGAGTTGTGAATGAATGAAGCATATAGATAGTCTTCCTGGTTGAACTTAGGCTGAGCTTCATATGCGGTAGTACTTTTAATCAGACGAGCTGTGGTCTGAAAGATGTAGACAGGAACATTTTGAACAGTGTAATGGGAATTCCAAACATATGGCATGTAACCCTGGACTCAGGGAGACTAATGTGTGATGTGGCATTGAATCTGTGTAAACGTAACAGTCCAAATATCTCTGTTCTCTGTGTTATCCAGACTTCTGGGATAACGTGTCTCTGTGGGATGATATGATTAACCCTAAAGCTGGATAAATAACAGGCTCACTCAGCTCTGCTAACTCATTCGAGCAGACATGTATAAGGCCTATGTGAGTTGCTGTGAGTCCTTCTGCAGAAGACTTGAATAAAATTCACAGAAAGACAAGCGTTTGCCTGAGCTATGTATTTGAAACTCCAATTGCCATCACAACAGAGAAGTGAATGACTAATGCTTGCTTTTCACACAATACCACCACCAAGTGCCTTTAATCAATGCACTCAACAACGAACTGCTCCAATGGAGCTCTTCAGTGACCAGCAGTATAAAACTTTGGTTTTGTTTTTTCAGCTCCTTAGTGTAACTGGAGTATAAAAAACTGATTTAAATATCACTTTGACACCCCCAGAACATTCAAGCAGCAGCATGCAGGAACAACTTCAGAAAGCACACCTTGACTTATCTAATTTTTTCCATCTTTTCTCGCTTTGACTGCAACACAAAGTGCTTATTTAGATGCTTGAAAATGAATACAAAATCATATGATTGGAGTGATGTGAATGTGAGTCTGTGATGTTTGTGACCGTGAGATGTGTGATAATGTCAAATGTGAGAGTAAACAAAGAGTTGTGGTCACGCATGCAAAACTGCACAAGACTGATGCTTTATGAATGGATGTCTAATCATCCCAGATGCCGTGATTTATCTCCCCCATTCGGAATGCTTTATGTTGATGAACGTAATTTATTCTGGACTATAACAATACTTTATCGCAACGAGGCCATGCTCAGTCAGTCGTTGGCTACCTACCATCTGCTCCAGCTCCTCAGGCCGGCCCAGGATCGATGGTTGTAAATATCTTCAGTAAAGTGCCTGGGGTAGTTTTATTTCGGGATGTAGTGTGAGAAATATAAAAGCTAAATTTGTTGAAGTGTACACAATGTTCTTAAGAAGAAATAGAAGAGTTTACAAGCCAGAGATTCTTGTCCACAATTTCTGTTCGCTGCAACACTCTGGGGACAACAATTAACAACAGCTTGGCCTTTTACTGTTCATATTGCAAAAGTGCAATTTTGGACCCTGTAAGTGGTCCAGCCCGATATAACCTTTATCCTACTGTGAAAATGTTCTTTTCTGGTGTTGGAAATGTTCCTAATGTTTCTTTGGATCAAGAACACACATAGTGGCCCAGTGTAGCAAAAGCCACCTTGTATCCAATTATAAAGAATTGTTCTTCTTTCAAAACCTAACAATGTAAGATAAACTTTCCCTGTATGAGTTTCATCAGCTTAAATTAATATCAGTTTAAGATCTCAACTAATACCTGATTCATTATCAGGGAAATTTTAGTCTAAATGTCTTTTGTATGAGCATCCCAGCCAGGTACAATTATGGCCAGATGAATGCTGAATTAAAAGGTATACCCATATATGATTTTAGAATGTCTCATTCTGGAACTTGAGCGTTAATTTGCTGTTATAACAGCCTCCACTCTTCTGGATAAAAGCTTTACAAGAGCATTAGTGAAGTTGGCCACTGGTGTTGAGTGATGAGGCCTAGCTCACAGTTGAAGTTCCAATTCACCCTTAAGGTGTTGGATGGGTTTAAGGGCAGGTCCAACCTTGTCTACCAGAAATTACTCATTTGTTTTGCCAAATACATTGTGAAGGAAATGTAACCTTTCTGCACATTTGTTCACCAATTGTCGCCAATGTGTTTTCTGTTCAAGAAAGTTCTTTTACGGAACAGAAACCATAGGGAGGCTGTCTGGTCATGCAAAGTCAGCCTCAGGAAACCGGAGACCATGGTTTGTATCCTGAGGCCCATGTGGGGTTAGGTTAAGGGGGAAAAAAGCCTTTAATTGGTTTGTGTGTGTAACCATGATAGGGTCATGGTTTTAAAGATAGAAATGTTGTTGAGGGCATTATTAGTTGTAACACAAAAGCAGTAATTTATCTCATAACTTGCCCATGTGGTAAATTATATGTGTGTAAAACTAGCAGGTATGGTGTATAGCAGAGCACTGTAGTAGCATTAGATGTAGAAATATGAATTCTCCCTTAGTTTTCCATTGCTTAGAAAATAATTATCCTATGTCATTTTTATGCTACATAGGCATTGAAAATGTTTCTCCCCTGAGAAAAGGAGGTAATTTAGATAATCTGCTACTTAGATGGGAACCATGCTGGATTTACTAGTTAAAACCTTAACACCTAATGGTCTCAAAACCAAATTTGATCCATTTTTGTATTATGGCGTTCTTTTGGACTGATCCTTGCAGCAATGGTTAATTAAACTCTCACTACCATCTGATATGTATTTAAATAAAGCTATTTATGGGCTTTACAAATATGTGTATATAGATAGTCTTACAGACCTGTCTTTTACCTATTGGTGAAATTATCTTTTAATGTTGTTTGTACTATGTCATGACCATATATAATTCAATAGTTTAACACTCCACGGAATATCAGTTAAACTGGTGCGGGTTATTTTTTAATTTTCATATGTCAATAAATCTCTAATGTCTTAAACAATGTCCCTTAAGGCTTGACTGAAATATCTGTTAAATGGATTGGCACAGAACTTTGCACAAATGGTCCCCAGATGATTTACTCTACTGACCTTGGTGACCTTTCCTCTACTAGCAGGTTGGCATTTGTTTTAAATAAAATATCTTAACAGCTTTTGGATGGATTGCCATTATATTTGGTACTCACATTCATGCCCCCTAACGAAGAATTGTACAACTTTTAATCACCTCACTTTTCATCTAGCACCATCATCATTCAAAATTTTAATTATGCAAATATGATAATTAAAAACATATTTCTGTAAATCAGTAGTAAGTATATAAATTTACTATCTGGATGACAGAGTTAGTCAAGTTCTTAAACATCAAAATCAGAAAAGCATTTTCTTTTGAACCTTGATTTTGTGTACTGGGACATTGTCATGTTGAAACAGCAAAGGGCCTTCCCAAATCTGTTTCTACAAAATTGCTATTGTTTACTGTACCATTAAGATTTCTTACTCTGACAGGAAGTATATTTAGACAGTCACCATAAAACAAAGTGTAATTGCTTAAATGCATTGTTAAGCCAGTCAAAGTGTATATTTTTGTAATGTGAGCTAAGCAGTTAATGATTATCACTCTTAAAGCAAAGGCACATCATTTTACTATATGGCTTGTATATATTTCAGGCAGTCAAACTGTTTCTATGAAGCGCCCCCAAGAACCAGAACCAGTCGCTTCCAGTGTCCTTTTCTTTACATTTATCTCATTCTCACAACAGTAGAAGACCAGAAGTGCCCATGGCCTGTACAGGAAGTCACATTAAATCAAGCAAATGTTGTAATATTTAGTGGAAATGCAATTATTTTGCCTTCAAAGAATCAAATTGATTTTATACATACTATACTTTTCATCTATCTCTCCTGTTTTTAACTAAAGTTTTATGAACCATATATGTACTAATAAGATTTCCCTTAACTGGAACAAAACAGCCACAACCAAACGCACACACAAGTAATTAACTAGTTAGTCAAGTTCTCTGGGTGTTAAACTTTGAATGTGAATTCAGCTATGCTAAAGATCACTAAACCAAATCATGTTAGTAATAATATACCTTGAAAACCTCAGGTTTGTGTATTTATTTGATCTAACAATAGCTCTGTCTGACAGGTTCCCAACCATTACAACACAACAGGTTCACATTAGTGAATATTTTAAATTCACTTCATTGAACAGGAGTCTGTTATTTTCAGTTGCTTTTATATATTCCCAGATGTTACAGAATACATGGAGCCTTTTAGTTTGTTGTGTTGCCTACGGTTCAAAGCTTGTAGTTTCAACTCTTGTTTTCCCCTGGCAAAAAGAATTGTTGTGTGGCATCCTGATGTCAGGTTCAGTGATCCAGCTGTCTTTCTCTCAGGAAAACATGGCGTCTGCCTCTCTTCCCTCTGACGCGTCTGTTGCGTGTGAAGGGAGGCAGAGTGGGAAAAATATAGAGAGAACATTTTTACGGAGAGTTACGCAAGGAATATCCCCACATCCGCAGAGAAGGTGGTGGGTTCCCGGTATAGGCCCTTGGAGACAGGAGAGCTCAGGCCTTGGGCTCTTTACTGTGGCTTCCACATGTAGAGGTTGTTTCACAAAGAGAGAACCCTTTCCCCCATTGCAGAAAGAACAGAGAGGGAGGGAGGAGAACACTGTATGTTTTTCTTCCTCTCTTTCTGCCTATTGTCTTTCAGTTAAAGTTTGTTGTTCAGATGTTCCAGATGAAAGATTTGTCACTGTGGCATGAACACGTTTACCCCGTCTAGTGGCAATATTTCACAGGGAGGGTTAATTAATTTTCTAAAACATGCATTATACTGTGTAACAAGTGGCTTACGCTGACCATAGACTGTATATGTATATGCAGACTGTATACACACAAATGAGATGTCTGGGCTAATGCACATGCTGGACTTCCCTGTAAACTGCCTTCTTGGAAATTAAAACATATCCTTATGATGATAAAAGGCTGAGAAAACCATTTTGGCTACAGTTTCACTGCAGAGAGAGAGAGAGAGAGAGAGAGAGAGAGAGAGAGAGAGAGCGCAGGTTTTGTGGGTTAAATCAGATAAATGGAGCTAATTGCTTCGCCATGTCCCCTGTGTGTTCGTGTTGTTGTTACGGATGATTAGCCTAATGAATCTGAATAATTGGGAACATGTATACATGGTTATATTGTGGTGCAGTTCGAGGTTTTCGGGACCATAGAGATTTATTATTGTGTGGAGGGCGTATACGAAAAAACGTTATTGTAAACCTTAACAGTCCTTCATGCTAAATTTATTTTGTATGAGTTATATGTTCAAGTAATAAAATGATCTGTCTCTGTATTTGGATAGTGTTGTGTATCCAGAAATATAAAATTGTTAAAAAACAAAATGAACCTTAAATCGGTATCCTAATCTTTGAATATAGTGCAAAGATGTGTATGTATCACAACGTTGGCATATAAAGAAGTGTTTGACTGAAGTGGTGGGGAAATGTTTTTAAAATGTTTCACTTTGACAGAAAATATAACATCAATATAACAAATCATTTTTTGATTATTAATTATTTTATTTCTTTATTTTCACCCCTCAAGAATCATCTAAAAGATAATATTGCTTGAATTAAAGTTTCTGAATGCATTGCTAAATTCATCTAATAAACCTATGTTGCTGTGTGGTTGCTAAAACACTATCTTAATAATGCTGTATAAACATTATGTTTTGTGAGAGTATGCTTCAGGACTGACCGTAGGAATGTATTTTTACTTTGGCTCTTATGCTTTCCTTACTCTTTACTCTGACAGGAAGTATATTTAGACAGTCACCATAAAACAAAGTGTAATTGCTTAAATGCATTGTTAAGCCAGTCAAAGTGTATATTTTTGTAATGTGAGCTAAGCAGTTAATGATAATCACTCTTAAAGCAAAGGCACATCATTTTACTATATGGCTTGTATATATTTCAGGCAGTCCAACTGTTTCTATGAAGCGCCCCCCAAGAACCAGAACCAGTCACTTCCAGTGTCCTTTTCTTTACATTTATCTCATTCTCACAAAAGTAGAAGACCAGAAGTGCCCATGGCCTGTACAGGAAGTCACATTAAATCAAGCAAATGTTGTAATATTTAGTGGAAATGCAATTATTTTGCCTTCAAAGAATCAAATTGATTTTATACATACTATACTTTTCATCTATCTCTCCTGTTTTTAACTAAAGTTTTATGAACTATCTGAATCCCACCATCACTCAACCTTTAACTGGAGGACATTGAACAATCAAACTGAAAAAAAGTTAAATAACTCAAAAGATTGTGTTTTACAATAATAGTAATAATAATGATACATTGTATTTGTTTTATAAAGTACTCAAAGGTATTGGAAATGGAAACTTTACAGTAAAGATATAAAAAACATCCTTCAGTTGAAGGGAATAATCTTAACTTCCAATGGGCTGCACTTGCATTAATTGTCAGTCCAACAACACTAGTGGGACAACATCAAGCCACCGAGCCCTGATGTCCAAACCAAGAATATATTCCATTTGTATAGACAGATTTTGCAGCCTGTGCTTACCACTGATTATCAATGACCTCGTTACATTAAAATAATAAACAATTAAACTCCAATGACCAATAACGAAAACAATGAGCGATGGACACCATGGCGCGAGCAACAAGCATTATTAGGCTACAGAAAAGAAATAACTGCTACTTTAATAGAAGAACAACACAGAGATGTAAAAAAATAAATATGTCACAGTGGCTGTGGCAAAGACAGCTGCAGTTTTTACACAACATGTAGCACACACAATGCTATGTTTCTAGGCAACACAATGGTAGTACCTACCTGTCTGAACGTCATTCTGTGAGTCCTCAACAATATGCTCTTGGTTTAACTTCTTTGCTTGATCATTCTTCTTGACCATGTTCATATTATGACCCGTCCTCTCCGCCTTTCTGTCCCCCTATAACCAGTCTGCTTAGCTTCTGTGTGCCACTAAAACCAGTCTACCTTTCTGTCCCACTGCGCTCCTGAAAGAGCTCACAGTCTGACAAGCATCCGGACACATGGCAGTGAAGATATGTGGAGTACTTGTGTTCCACACTTGGACACAAAAGGGACTTCCAGGCGTGCATACATTTAAAATTACTCCTTTACTTTATTTCTCTGTAAATACAGAAACACAAGCATATCAGCAGAGCGTTGTTGCTACGTATAGCAGGCTGTTTACGTCTACTGACTAACGTTCAACAAACATTCGTATTCCCTCTTTAACTCGCATGAACATAAAATGTCTACATTCACAAACACACACTGAGAATGCTCTGCACACACACAACGAATATTTAGCAGGCTACAGGTAGCTAAATTACCGTTTTCCTCATTAGCATACTAGGTGATGTAGGCTATTAGTTAACACAACATGCCGTCTCATTTAACTAGCAAAACAAATATATATCTCATGTCCGCATTACCGACAATCCGTTATCGTACACATTCATTATACGTCTAAGTAACCACATTTTACATCTTTTTATCACTTTTGCTCACCTGTAAATACAGAAACACAAGCACATCAGCAGAACGTTGTCTCTACGTACAGCAGGCTGTTTATGTGTACTGACTGACGTGTGTGCCCTCCTGTCTAACCCGAAGGACCCCACATGCTGCCCAAAGTGCCTGTGTGAGCCTTACTCATTATACCCATAAACTGACCTACTAAAATATTACAGTTGTTATTGTACAAGAGCATATACATCAGATTACTAAAGCAAAATCAAAACAGTTAAAATACTACATTAGAATTGGGGGGTGCCAATAATACATTAGAATTGGGGGTGTTAACAAGGCCAACATTACCGTGGGTCCCACACTTGGGCACACCAGCAGTTTCAGACAGATAGACAGGTAAACACACAGAAAGACAGGTGAACAGCCAGGTGAACAGACACACCACCAGCATCTTCTCTGCTGCAACTGCTGATTTAACAGATTTGTTTAGCTCCCTTCTCACACGGTTTATCACATTCCGGAGCTGACTTTACACCCTGAATGATAACAAGCATTATTTGTGCTTTCCCAAGTAACATATTCGGGTACATCCCTGATATGTAGTGTATTTAAAGGGGCATTTCACCAATTTTACACATGAAGTTTAGTTCACGAAGAAACCGGACTTTCAACCAGGAGTCCGTTGTGCGTTTCCTGTGTCAAACAAAAACTCAACATTAAATGTTTTTATTGAAGTTACGCAGGCCACGTAACTTGTGTAAGTTACGCAAGTAACATAACTTAAATTATGTTAGTTAAATGACTTGCGTAGCAAAGTTATTTTAACCCAAACCATGATCTTTTCCTAAACCTTACCAAGTTCTTTTGTTGCCTAAACATAAACAAGTACGTCTGGTGCCTAAACCTAACCAAATTGCATCCTTTCACAACGTTAACAATGTGCTGTATCAAAAGTGCGATGTTTTGCAACGTTAAGAAGTACTTTTATTTTGAAAGTCTAACTTAATATTGCATATTTATTGTTGCGAACTTGACCGGACGCTGCATTTGTATTGTTGCTAACTTGACCGTGGAGCCCTAAATGACGCTTATGGGGTACCCAGGGTGTTAATAAGCGACACCAAGGGTTCTTGACCAAGCGTCCATATGTGATGATGGAGTAAGAATGTGTTGGAAACTGAAAGCCTGTGTTACAAACTGGGGTATAGAGTTTGAAGTAAAGTATTTGGCATTTCCCAGGCAGTGGATGTCTAATGATCTTTAAAAAATTTATTTCTTGCTGTCCACCTAATGCTGTGGAAGTGCATTACTAAATTGTTGGTGAACACCCTAAAAATCAGAAATTATAAATCATCATCAATTAATGATACACATTCATACAGTATGTGTTATAAACTTATCATCATAATGAAGTTTGCTGATAGATTTAACAATCATTTCCTGGAGCTTTATTTTTGGTATTTTACTCAAAAATATAGATGTTCAGTAGATGATGTACTTTCTACAGCGTTAAATGAAGGAACTTATAACTCAGGTTAACAGTTATCTTGTGGTAACATCTCTGTCCATTTGCTTTGTCATCGCTTTGCTTCATTAATTTGTGATCATACTACTTCAAATGTTGCTGCCACAGCCCTGAAAAGAATCATGTCAAAGCAGAAAGTAAGTAGAGACAAACTTTAAATTTAGCAGGATGTCTACCTTTTGGCTTGTCTGATCGAAGATATAAAAGTTATACTAAATAAAGCACTTCATGATTCAGCCTATCTGCGTTTCATGTGTTTTATCTGCTCAGTCCCTCACGAGCATTCAAGGGCAATTCTGCGGCTATTCATATCATAAAGTATTGTTGATATTTTCTTTTAATTACTCAGCAAGCCTCTCAGTCTTGTTATCTCAGTCAGCCAATTTCGTAGAATGTATTCAGATGATAAAAATATCAGAAAATAGAAGAAAAATAGTGCAGACCACACAAAAACGCCATAATTCAAAAACTTCAGTAGACAGAAGAGCATTACAATTCCAAAAAAAGAATCTGTTAAAGCATTGCAATTAAGATTCCCTCTGTTTTGTGTTTACAAAACTTTTACAAAACATTTTGGACTAATGAAGTTTAGCCTAAAAGCTGTCAAACTGATTGAGCCAGCCCCTCTCTTCCTGTGCCACCGAACACCCGTTTATGTCATGATTTGTTGATTCCACTCAGCCATGGCTTACAAACTGAACATGACTTTCTTTCTGTTATTCACGGAATCAAAAATATCTAGGTATGATTTCAAAACATCTGACAGGAAATGTTGGAAACTGTTTGACATTTCATTCTTTGTCCACCCATGTCATTTTACTTGATTATCTCGGTTATCCTGCTGTCTAGGCCGAGTGCATTGGTTCTTCCACAGCTGAATTTGGGTGCTTTGAAACCCAGCAGTCAGTGTTGATATGCCCCCAATGCCTGAACTTACTGATAAATGAATATGGCATAAAAATTGTCTAGGAAAAGCAATTCCTCAGGCGTCACAACAATTCCCGCCCTCATTTTTCACATCCATTGAGAAAGCTTTTCCTGCACTGGGAGATATACTGAGACCCACACCTGACTTTTCTGTGAAGCTAACCTTTTTCTTTTCCCCTAGTCAAGATGGATATATACAGAAATCTATCACCAAATTATGTACACCCTTATGGACATGTTTGTATGTGCGAGAAACCGTCAGAAAGACAGAATAAAGAGGGAGAAAGACAGAGGGAAGCTCTGAATGTTTCCATTATCTCAGAGTTCCTTTGCTCTTCCTCTCCACAGCAGACTCATTCGTCTGTTTCACACTGTATGATTTGTCTGTGTGTTGGAGATTAAGGGTACTTTGCATGAAGATTAAGTGCGCTCTTTGACAGCTCCACCTCCCTAAGAAAGACTTATGGGCTACTTTAATAGACGTCTGACCTTTGGGCCTACAATGAGAAAAAGTTTGTGTGCTCAATGAATAACATGCTGTGGATTCTGGATACGCTGAGGTCTAAACCTTGACCATCATTCACACATTTTTTTTACTGTAATAAAACTCGATGAGCTGAATACAATCCTGAGAAATTCTGAGTCATCTTAATGAAATTCAAATACCATGGTGAAATTCCAAATACAATGGTGATAGTAGCCCCCATCTTACTTCATGAAACCATAAAATGACAAAAATCAATCTATTGTATGCACGTTGAATTGTGCTGTATGCCATCAAGGCTTAATCAGCCACAAGGCTGAATTCAAATGAGCCATCCTCCACTTTAATAATTATGTAGTGGTTAACTGATTATTTCCAACAGGTAACCCAGAGGTCACAGTTTGTTACAGAACAGCATGTCTGTGAGTGTTTTGCCAAAGGACACCTAAGCAAAGAGCTTACTGTCTTCTAACTTAAAGGCAAAGGCTGACAATATTTCATATACCTTGAAAAAGACCAAAACCAACATTTTTTTATTCCTAGTCTGTTGTTCTCAGCCCCAAGCATATTCCTTTTTGTGTAGTTTTTAGTATTAAATATTACATAAATAAGAGGAAATAGTTAAGTTGTTGGCGACTACTTTTAGTGGAAGATTTGGGGTTTAAGTACGTATTTATAGCAGCAAGATGGAGTATGTGGGCTTGAATCAAAACATATGACAGTGCCCATGCTCATCATGATAGATAGGCAGTGGATCAAATTGTTGGCTTTGGTCTTTTTATCGGATTAGCTGACACTAAGAAAAATACAGTAGAAAGACAATAAGAAAAATATAGAATGTCCAGATGTATCATCTAGAAAATCAGTGGTCCCTGTTATTGCCTTAATTTCCAAGTTGTTTAAGTATTAAGCCACTTACTGAACCACTGTGCCTGGAACAGCCTGTGAATGACAATCAAATGTAAATTTGGGATGCACTGTAGTGGTGCTGAAATGATTAGTAGATTAATTAAATTAGTTGTAGTAGAACCGTAATTTATACCACAGCAGAGAAACTGAGACAATTTGACTTAATCCGCTCCAAATATAACCATTTCAGAGATACAGTGAGAGAGAGAGAGAGAGAGAGAGAGAGAGAGAGAGAGAGAGAGAGAGATGTCCTCAGGCTGAGGTGCGCACAACGACTGAAAAGAAAACGCTTCTTCTGACAAGCAACCAAATAAAATTCCCCTCACAAATTAACAATTCATTATAGAGCTAGGAGGAAGGGAAAACCGAGCTCATGAAAAATAAAAAACAGGAATTATTCAGAAGTAACCTATAGTCTTGTCAACACTGGGTCCAAACAGCAATGTACTCTTTTGAAACCATTACGTGGTGATATTACACAAGTGTTATCACTACTGAAGTTTCTTTCTCTCAGGGTGCCCCGCAGGCATCGCCGCTATTGTGTGCATTCACACACAGGATGCTTTTAATAGCTTAGAGGCTTCCCGAGCGCCCTCAGTTTTGCATTCAATATAAGAAACCGTAAATCATCTTTAAAAGGGGACGTGATTATGGATGCTGGTATAATCGCTATAAACCTGTCTGATGAGAAAAGAGAAACGGCACATGATGACGTGTGATGCCGGTGAATCCTCAAAGCCGATCATTTTAAAACTAAACGCAAAACAAGTGGGTGTCTAAATTTGGCCACAACAAAATTAGGGATG
>NC_060171.1:26957734-26960234 GCF_021292245.1 Micropterus dolomieu | reverse complement strand
TTTTCCCATTCTGATTCCTCCTCCCTGTCTTCCCTCCTCATTGCCTTTCTAGCATATTTGTTTTGTTTCACACCCCCCTCAGCTTTTGTTCTGATTCACGTCCTCCCACCCTTTGAAACTAGTCTTTTACCTTAATTAATGTGATTTACTTAGCTGTGATTTACTTAGCTTAATCCTCCATTTATTTCCTCAAAATGCTCACTTCACTCTCTCTCTCTCTCTCTCTCGCTGTCTCACCACTAGACGGCGGATGACAGTTTAAATTCTGGGCTGGCACCTGGGCGTGTCTGCAGGAAGATTTGCTGTCATAGACGTTTATGGGCGCAGTGACCAACGGACTGTTAAAGTTCCCGTTTAAGCCGCTACAGGCAGCAAGAGAGAGACAGACAGAGACAGGAGGGAGGTCATGGTCTCCAGGAAAAGTGTTTAAAGCGTGTCACCGAAGACAGAGTTGCCATGGTGTCCTGTTACTCATACAGGGGGCTGGCCTTCGTGGGGACACATACACACACAAACACACACACAGCCTGACAGAGACACCCACTTTTATCCTTCTCTCTGACTCCCATTTTGTCTCACCGTCACTCAGTGCTAGAGGCCATTCATTGATCCAGAATTATAAAAAAAAGAGAGGACACGGCCATTCCTGGTACGTCAGCACCACTTATTATTCAGGAGTGCAGCAACAAGTGTGAGACATATTCAATAGAGGTCCATGCTGTGTTTGGAGCCGTGCTTTTTCAATCTCATTTCTCATCTCATTTCCCCATTTCTAGGTTGAGCCATTTCTAATCATACATACCAATGGGTTTATTGTTCAGTCATATAAGGCTTCTGCAGCACCCTCTGCAGAGGATAATGAAGGAAGCTCAGTGTATATGTACCCCATGCCTTTTCCTGTGGTTTCCTCTTTATGAACCGTACAGATGGAGCCATGTCATGTCTATCGCTGGTTACAATCAATCATCCTTTCAAAGCAGACCCCCCCAGCTAACCTCTCCTTTCTCCCAAAAAGGTTTCTGTGTGTGAAGTGTCCTTTCAGACCTGCCACCCCTCTGTTACTGAGTGCTGTTTTGGTGGTGGAATTTTTATTTATTTATTTATTTTCTTACAATACAGTCTGGTTAAGGGGCGACAGCATGACAAGCTACAAAGGCTAATGATGACACTAATGACGAATGCCAGTCATTAAGGCTAAATAATTTCTTTCTTCTGTTCCCCTGTCTGTCTTCCTCACACTTTCCTGCTCTCTTCTCATTCTCCCCTCATCCCCTGTCACACTGCTGTCTGGAGGTTTTGCTCCCATAGTCGAGCTGCTGGAATAAAGGCTTAGAATTTAGAAAAATTGCAGAGAGGTTTGCTCTTTAACAGCCTACAGAGACGCACAAACACTAAGAATGAGAAAGAGCATGAAATGGCTCAAGTGAAAGCAGCCCAATACCAATCTAGACTTTGCTGTCTAAATGTACCCTGGTGTTACTGTGGTTCTAACAATTGGCTGGCAAATAGGCTTTCTAGTATGGGGCTTTGAGGTTTCAGTCTCCTTCACATTCTACTTATCTGTGCTGTTTCCTGTTTGGAAGCACACAGCCAACCACAGTATGTGGTGCTACAGTGCTCTTTGGTGATGTTGTTTTTGCAGTCGGCTGTTATTGACAGAAAGCATCTTACTCTAAAAGCTTCCTATACATGAACACACACACACACACACACACACACACAGTGAACACAGAGGGACACACACAAACTGTACATATGCACACCATTATGTCATTAATGTCATTCAATGGGCGAGTCCAAAATACAGAGGCTTTATTTTATTTATCAGTGTGTTCCCCTGTGACTGTGGTTGAGCAGCACTGTGCTGTAATGGGCTGTAAGGTCAAACGCTATCTTAACTCCACTGTGGGAGGGTGTGACCTTTGAGGGGAAACACAGTCCTCTTCAATCTTCTTTCCCTTGATGCCACCGCACTCTCCTGAGGAAGGGAGAGGATGATGTTGAAGCAAGGGAGGATGAGGGACAGAGATAGTGAGGGTAACAATTAAAGTAAATATTTACCACCTTACCACTCCATTAGAATCTGTCTGCATTTGATATAAGTGGCCTAATTATGCAAACCGCCAATGGACATGGCGTGGTGGACGCATGAAATGTATCAAGTGGGGAAAAAAAAGACGAGACAACCCTGCATCCTAGGAGAGAGGATTAATGGCTTATTTGTGAGTACTGATGAGTTTTAGTGGGTAGAGAAAACAGAGAAGAAACATACACACACACACACAAACAAAAGGTCTCAGTAACCATGTGTGAAGGACACAGAGCAGTACAATGTGATTCTGTCCCTTCAGTTGATCACGCTTTCATCTCAGTTTGTTCTCCCCTTGTCAATTTTGTGGTCAGACAAGCAGATGAACAAGCACACAGATAAAACGGGTGACAGACAGACAAAGAGCCACACAGATACCCAGGTAGAGATAGTTAGCTTCTGTGAAACCCA
>NC_060171.1:26861652-26957714 GCF_021292245.1 Micropterus dolomieu | reverse complement strand
ACCCCCCCCCCCCCCCCCCCCCCACTCCTCTAAGAAAGCAATCCCCTGACAACCACATACAAAATCAAATCAAAAGTGTGTGTGTGTAGTTCGCTTTCTCCGTCTCCCTGCCCGTGCTTCCTCCTCCTCCGCCATGCGCTCTGACAAACACTCTCTGTAACACATTACAGATATTTGTGAGCTATTCACCCACTCTGTTTGTCTGTCTCCGTGCCACACTCACAGACATCCAGATACGTCCTCCCTTCTCCTACCGCCCCCCACCCCCCCCACCACACACACACACACACACACACACACAGACACACCAACTCGAGCCTATGTTTGGCAGGAGGCACAAGTTTCTTTTTTCAGCATGATTGCGATGACTCCTCTCTATTGCCACAGAGTGTGTGAAGCCGCCAGCAGCACAGTGGGAGTATTCATGTAAAAGGGCTGGTACTGCGAGTCCCATTTCTTCCACAAGAGTAGTTTTGCCAATGATAGGAGCGGGCGATGATATTGTGAGTTGCATTAGCCTTTCAGCAAGTAGTGCTCCATTGTTGCTGTGACGCGCTTTCATTTAGTTAAGGTAATATATGTGTTGCAAACCATTCTGGAGTCACAAATAAGAGCCAGTTAGGATAGGTCACTGAATAGCAAGCTTTTTCATCACTGACTGCATTGTTAATTGTAGCCACAGGGTCAAAATAGGGTGATGGAGATTTCTGCCAGCTGCACTTGATCTATTTTTCATGAGTGTATTGGTAGGCGAGTTGCTCCCTAGCTGTGTTTCTGCAGATAAATGGGCCCCGCTAGAGCAAGTGCGTCCCTGTCCACAAGGTAGCCAAAGTGCGAGGTGACAAGTACACTGAAATAGATATAAATCAAATAATTGGTGTTCTTGTCTGCATAATTTTATTCAGGGGGGATGAAGCAAAGGAAACTGGCCCCTCTTTCTCCAGCCTTCATATTTACTTGCACTTATCAAAGTAAATAGAGCACTGGGGAGGAAAATTCAAAATGCTAACAGTTATCCACTATGTTGTAATAAGTACCTCGGTGTGGAAACACACCATAGGTTTTAACCTGACCTAGCCCCATTTAGGCTTTAAACACAAATTTAAAGGTGGTAACTTTAGAGTTTAATGAGGGCTAGACATTAGTATATCTGAACACTCAACCAACATTATGTAATGCATGGCCATGGCCATTATACCCTGTGTGTAAAAGAATAGAACAGTTGGTGGCAGAGACTTGCATCATGCTGATTAATCATGAATCCTGTTTGGGCTGCATTCTTTATGCACACTCACAGACACAGACACAGACTTATTTCTGCTGACCAGTGCACTTTAAAAAGCTTCTAATTTCTCACTTCCTAATCCGCTGTGGTTGTTAATTTCTTCTCCATAACAATTCTGTGTTGACACTTGAATTGAATGTGTTAATTTGGATCTGATCTCATGGTCCGTTTTAGAAAAACCCATCAAATACTGTGTTATTGTAGATAAGATAAACAGGTCCGCACCTTTGCTGCAAATATCAAGGTGGCTAAGAATGCTGCATATGGTCTTAAACCTGCATAATCATACAAGATGTATCATCACCTTGACTTTAACATTGTTTTTAAAGCTCCAGTGGAAACAGATTCTCTGATGTGCCACTTTACTCTCGAAGCATGTCATGTGATTGTTTGAAGGCATCGCCCTACTTTTTCATTCCCTCGCAACATGACTCTGGGGTTTTTCACTTCACTCCGTGTTCAGCAAGTGTCTTTGAAGTAATCAAATCCCTCTCTGCAGTTGAACGGAATGAATAGCTGAGAAGGACTTCTTGACTTTTACAAGAAATCACTCCAGCTTACTCACTTCATCCTTTTTTTTCTTTGTGGCTCCACTGTATTTCTTTTACAGATTCCTTTCCTCAGTTCTCCTGTCCCTCTCCTGAATGTGTCTGTAGTCTTTTCTTCCTCTTTTCAGTTGGTAGGTAATTCAGAGCGTCTCAAATGCGTAACAAGTTTTAAGTCAAATCTTTCGCTTTCTCTCCCTGTCGGTTAGCTCCCATCCTACATTATTCCAGCTCCCTGAGACATACTTGACCCCTGAAAAGAAATGAATGCCTTTGGCTGCACTGATGCATGCAATGCTGCTCCTGCTGCCTAGATGGCGACAAAATGCCAGATATTTTCGGAAGGGTTGTCATGGATAATTGCCACTCAGATCCACTTAGTGTTTAAACAGTGTGTGCGTGCATGTGTAAGTGTGCATGCGTGTTTGTGTGAGTGTGTTTGCGTGTGCATTTATGCCAGCATGGTCCGTGGTAAGAGTGTTTTTGCGAAGGTGCTTTGTAGAGGTAGAGTGGCCATTTAAACTCCTGAACTTGAATGTCAAGAAACAGACAGGAATTGGAGGACTCATTTGAAGCGAGCACACAAAGCACTATATTGGTGCCTACGCAGGCAGGTCGCTTCAAGGCAATTAGAATAGCTCTTCCCACTTATTGCTTTTGATGTCAGTGTGTGGGGGAATGAGAGAGCCAACTTTTGCCTGCCACTGACAGAGAGGGCTGCCACTTCAGTTGAATTCCTTTAGACACAATTAATGTCGTCTTCCATTCAGAGGTTTATCTTATATTAATACAGGCAGGTCCAAGGCTTTGGGCTTACAAATGAATTAAATGATGGAGCAAAGAGAATTAAGTGGGGGGCGGGGGGGGAAAGTCAAGGAGGATGCCATTGGATTGGTAAAGATGTCGTCCATGACAGTTTCATGTATTGGTTTTACTATATCTTGAAGCTGCTTTAACTCTGTTTGAGTGGTTTCCTGATGATCCTCACTTTGATGTTACTTTTATGCAATATTTAGGCCAGGGAACCTTGTAGAGCTGCTATATTCGTCGCTTTCAATGCATTCCAGTTTCATATGTACACACTGTGAAGAGCTGTCTTCATTCGAAATTAAAGGGATTCTCACTTACAAAGCTACTTCATTGAGTTGCTCTGATGCCATTGACAAAAGGTCTGCTTGAGTAGAGTGTGTGTCATTAAGAGGCCATGGGATAATTTCTGAGGGAAATTAAACATTATTGGGTCTTGAAAGACAAATGTGACAGGTTTTCACCCTGTCCTGTATTTCCTTCCAATAATTCAATTCACACTGACAGCACTAGGCTACGAGGACCAGCCTAACACCGTACCATATGTTGTACAAGCTGTCCATTAGCTTTCAACTGTATATGTTGTTCATTTGTATACATAGTCTTCTGTGCTTACTAATTGCATACACTTTCATCTAAAGAGACTTCCAAAGGGACTGAGGCCGCCTCAGTGAGTTCCTGCATTGGGTGATCCATGCAGGAATTTGTCTTGCAGACCTGAAGTAATTAAAATATAGAGTTTAGGGCATGAAGCTCGCAGTCCATTTGGATAAGTGCTTGGATAGCTATTTGCAAGTACACTTAAGGGCTTTTGGTGAAGTTGGTTTTGCTGTGAAACTCATGGGAAGGCTGAGGCAGCAGTAATGATGGTAAAGATGAGACTGTGGCTTTGGCAGAGGCCTGGCAAGGTGAGTGCAGTGGTTTCCATCGAGATGTCGCATCCACCCCCTCACACAGATGCTGCGACTAATTCCAACAACTGAAAAAGCATGTTTGTCATTAAAAGCAAGGCTGCTTTTCAACTCATGAAAGGATTACGTTTTCGAATGCAAAATTTGGACTTGACCTGACAACAGTGATATGTACCCGTAATACAGAGTTGGCCTCCGACCCTCTCATTCTCAGAACTTCACCTCTCTTATCAGCTATAGGGGAGTTGCAGCTGCACTATAGGCTCACTGCTACAGAGATTTTCTGAGGAGCGAGCTGACTGGATTTGATTTTCATTAGGATTGCATGTCTTCGCTGTCACATCCTCTCCCCACCTTGCACGCTTTACTGGACACAATTTTACGCTGTGGTGGCCCCCATACTGACGGCTTGGTTTTTCACGCCGCAGTAGAGTCACACCGGGTGGCCAGTTATCAGTGCATTCACCATAGCAGGGCCCTGTGTGGTTGACCTGCTCAAAGAGAGCTTTTCTGCTTTTCCTAGAGTCCAACTAGGAGACATGCTCTGCTGCTGTGCTGGGACAAGCCACCTACAGAATTACAGGAACTCTAGCAGGCTGTCACAAGTCAAACACTGTACTGCACAGACCTGGGATGTGCAGGTTGTAGACACACACACACACACACACACACACACACACACACACACACACACACACACTGTTGACAGACAGTTGAAGGCTGAGACAGTAAAAGCTGATGTTACTGCTCCACAGAGGGTTTGTAAGATCGATGGGAGATAATTATTTATAATGGAGCCAAAGGAGAAAGGAGAGTGTCCTTTTCAGCTATAGCTGAAGTGTGTGCACTCATGGCAGCTGGAGTATTTGACTAAGATTTCTTCCTTTGGGATATAACTAACCACAAATGAGTGGACTGACCACAGCTGTTATTAAATGTTCGCTAGTTTAACTGTCAACAAGAGGTTTAAAAATCATAACCCTGAAAACATTTACGCAGTGTGTCAATGTATTGTGAAACCCAGATTTTCTCTTAGTCTGGGTTTCTCCGTAGGCATAGTTTTCATTTGAGCTTGTTTGTGCCTGTAAATTGTGTTTATTTATAATCAGATTCCCCACCCCCAAATTTTTCATCACTGATGAGATTATCCATCCAATTTACCTGTTTTGTAAGAGAAGACAGATTAGATTTTTTAAATAAAAAATAATCA
Organism: Micropterus dolomieu; assembly: GCF_021292245.1. Lineage (NCBI taxonomy): Eukaryota > Metazoa > Chordata > Actinopteri > Centrarchiformes > Centrarchidae > Micropterus > Micropterus dolomieu. The sequence goes on along the minus strand of NC_060171.1, from coordinate 26,952,956 downwards.
GCGTGAGTTATTTAACATTTTAATAGCTGCTAATACTTCAGATTCCCGAGTTAAAGCTGTGCCTTGCCTTCTGTGCGAGTGTCTTTATCTCCAGAGCTTCACAGCATCTTATGTTTAGGTATTCAGGACAAGAAAGCATGCACATTCATTACAGCTGCGGTGTGTTCCTACCAACAGAGGACATGGGCTTAAATTAACATGGCTCTATCCTATGATTTATGATATTCTGCCTCGGCCTAGTCTGACTCACTTACAGTGCAGTCTGATGCAGACTCAGACACCCACACTATGCTACCATGTGCAGAAGAGTCCCATTTTGTAACACAAAGATAAAAAGTTAGAAAGATTCTCATGATGATGTACTAATTATTGTGTACATTTCTGCTGAATTTGATTTCATGGCTCCAATTAAGAGCAACTGGACAACTAGACTTAAACAAAAGTCATCACATAATGGGGGTAGGGTGAAACAAACATTCCAGTGGGGAAAGAGTGAATGGAGCCTGTTGCACAAAATTATGTTGAACAACATTTTGTGAAATACTCTTACTAACTTTCTTGCCGAGAGTTAGATGAGAAGATACCACTCTCATGTCTGTACATTGAAAATGAAGCTCAATGATGAGCATCAATTAGCAGCAGCAACACAAGTGTTGAGCAGTGTACAGTAGCTAAATAGAAATAACATGTTATGTTTTTAGGTTGTAATTCAGCTACAGTGACCAGCCAGTGGTTAGCAGTTAGAAATAGAATTTACCAGCGGCAGGATCACAATGTAATTTGAGAGAAATGTGACGTGAGAATATTAATAGCAATTAATAACATATTACAGCTTAAAGGTATCTCCTCAGGGTCTGCTAGCTGTTCTATGTGTGCGCTGAAAAGAAATCCAGTGTTTGTACATAGTCCTCGCTCTGTAAATGGGAAACAATCAAAGTGGCCCAGACTGAGTCACACAACACTACTCCAGCCGATTGACCGTTAAAAAGCGATGGCAAGCGGTCTTGCCCAAGCATCCATATGTGATGAGTTGGGAGAGAAAATGTGTTGAAAGAGATCGTAAATCTGGCACATGCTGAGGGAAATGGAGAGATTTCGAAGAAACACTAAAAGAGGAGAAGGTCAGAAGAGCAGAGAATTTCTAAACAGAATTTCTATGACCAGGCAAGGGTAAATAGCCACATTAATATTGGTGAGGCTTTCCAACGGTGGGGAGACGTTTATTGAAAGGCATGAAGACGGATTTGGAGAGAGTTCTGTTACTTCTTGACAGGAAGCTAACTTGTCGCTATGTTTCACAGGACCAGTCAGCTAGTATTGTTTTGTCTGTTGTTGTGATGTTAGCTATAGCAGGTGGGTTGTAAATAGGCCTATTGCTCTCCGGAGCTGTGATGGCTCTGGGAAACTGTTTCGACCTCTTTACATCTTAGCTTCGTAGGAGCAACTCTAGCGACAGTTTGCTAACCCACAACCTAGCTAACCTTAGTTACATCACTTGCTATATCGTTGTTTTCTCTATATCATGGTTTATAGCCATACAATGTTTGCACAGTGTTTTATCGCCAGAAAGACCTAAAAACAAAAGTTTGCTAGCAAAGCGTGATTATTTGGATTGATGCATAATTTAAAATTGTATGCTAGGTAATCTTCCGTACAGCCCTGTCTTTGGTCACTGTAGTTTTGTAAAAACAATCGAATCAACTAACTAGTTTTTATTCCATTGTGTTTTGAATGCTGTGTTTGTGTGCTTGGCTGCCATTCGTTTGATGATTTGTTTTGCTTCAGTTAGCATTAGTGTCTCCAGAATCATATACCCCACTTTTAAAATATAGGGTATTTATGTATGTGTGTGATATTTCTCACAAGAATATTTTGCTTACCAGAAACTACGACACATTACAGACGAAACACCGCTCTTGAGCTTTAAAAGTGTTGCTCTTTGAGACAGAGGAGTCAGGCATGGGGATTTTCAAATGATTTCAACATTAATATTAGTACTATAACATTCACCACTAATACAGACTTTTATAATAAACATTCACAAACCAAAAAAAGGTAATGCACATGTCAAGTATTTGACTCCACCACAGGTGCTTCTTGACTCTCAATATCAAAAGCACAGACAGTTAATTCTCTCTCCTTGTCTGAATGTGAAGAGGCTCTGGCACTTAACTTTTTTTTTTTGGAGTGGGTGGGTGGAAGCTTCTTCTGCTGTTATATGTTCAAGTTGGAAAGTAACTTAGCCAAGAAGTGATAATGACTGTGTGGGAGAGGATACATTAAAATGATGTTGCCAAGATGAGAAAGTATACAATGTAGGTTATGAAGGTATTTTCCCCAGTTTTCCAGTGAATTTATAACATCACCCAAATATTATTGTTAGTAATTTTGTTAGTATCTAGTTTTTTTCATTTTGTGTTTTTTTATTTAGATTTGTGTTCAACAAAACATTGAGAGTACCTGTACCCATTTGAATTCAATACTTCAGGTTCCTCTTTTTTTAACTCTTGACACTTGAGTTTTTGAGTTGAGACACACTAGCTATTATATTAACTTTAGATGTAGATTGCAGCTCTTAAGAGTTCACTGATTTAGCATTGGCACAATCGATGCAGCAGAACTAGATAAATGGTCTTTATTTGTATTCCATGGATTCTACTTGCTAGTCTTCCTGGCACTAACCTTATCCACAATACCACTAAACTGCCAACAGTTCAGTCAGAGATTTGTGTGTTATGCTAGTAGCAACGAACACCCCCAGATATTTTTTATTTTTTAATTTGTAGTAGTAAGCCACGACTGATGCTCAATTGATGTCACTCAATTAGTAGTAGTAGTTCTCCCCAAGACCTGTTTTTTGATGTGTAAAATCAATGGAGTTCCCTTAAGGTTTTTAGGAAACACTAACTATGATCTTACTGTAATGCCAGAAATGTTAACTCCTAATACTGCTCTTGCATTTAAATGGTACCAATGTTATTTTTCTGTTCAACAAAAATGAACATAGACATATAGATAACAAAAAGCACAATTTGTATGTAAAATTATTTTCTATTAGCTACGCAATCCTTTTCCACACATGTCCTTTTTAGTTTTTTGTTGGCTGGCAAACAAAGGCTATGTGTCAGGTTGGTCTTGTGTGAACAGGCTGAGGACCCAAATGCAGGACACAAGAACAGACAGGTTCAGTTCTTGATATTAATTAACAAAAGGCGAACACACTTACAAGTGAGTGGCTGAGGTCAAATAGAATCCAGAAAAGGCAAAGGGCAACGTAGATCTAAAAACAGGCTACAATGATCCAGCACCGACTGAACAGAACACATCAAGGTAAAAAACAGAACAGGAAGCAAAACTAGACACCGACAGCAAACGCAGACAACTTAACTTTAAAACAGGAACAAGGCAACACCCCGAGACATAGAGTGAACAAACAGGGCACTCATAGACAAATTGTAACTTGACGAGAGACAGAAATGCAGAAACAGATGAGGACAGTGAAAACAGAACTAGACCAAACATAAAATCATCATGAGAATAAACAAGGCAGAGCCAAAACCCCAAAATAAAACCTGAAATGCCAAAACCATGACACAACAGGCCACAGGCAACAGAATTAACACTCATATAATAAAAAATAAAGAATAAAGAAACCGACAACTACAACAAAGCTGAACAGGTTTTGAGGACAAGTAAAACAGTGAAGCAGCTGGAATAAATTACAAAACAGCTGCAATTCACGGGCTCAAATTGATGCCACATTATGGCTAGCTGACCTAACCATGCAAGTGGAAACAGCACGTATTAAGAAGAAATCAAGTTACATAGTGCATGCTTGTGAGGGCTTGTGTTTCAAATGGGAATGTGTGGTCTATAGAAATAACACCAAGTTGAGCCATGAGGAAACATTTTAGCTTCAGGCACATCATTAAGTGTTAAATTTTTTGAATTACAAATGCATATATATACTTCCCCCACTTCTTCAGATAACTAAGCCACTGCAGTGAAAAAACCCTGGAGCTGCCGCTGTTTCGGACAGATAGTACATCCTAGCATTGTCAAAAATATGATTCTGTGAGCTTATTAAGTAGTCATGGCTGATGACACTGGCAACTAGTGTATGTGTTGCTATGTTGTTTTCCATAATGGACATTTATGGAAGAACATAAAAATAAGAACATATTGTTCAGTTCTTCAGCTTCTGCCAATGATTATCATACACACAAGGTCTGATATTTTAGACCTTCCATGCCCTGTACATGTTCCATATTCTTTAAACTCTAAGTGGTGTATATACCACCCATAATTTCTAAATAGGATATACAGTATTTTATCTGCAGTGAATTTCAGACTTGACTTGCATTTTGTAACTCGTGACTGATCTCTCGCTGAACACATCGGAATACCACATCTGAGCCATTGTGTGTGTTTGCCTGAGTGCATTCATCTAGATCCACCACCATTTTAATTGCCCCCACTGAGCCCTAATAGGATCCACGGGATTTTGTATCACATACATTTGGCTTATACATGATGTCATTTTTTATGAGGTGCCCATCATAAGACACTATAAGACACTCAGACATATACCTCATTTGTTCTCATACTCACTCTAAGACACTTGCATACACACATCCAGGCTTTCTTAAATGTATTCACACACACTTTAATCTGTAGGAAGTGCTAATGAGCTGGACTTCTCTGCTGCTCTCAAGCTCAATGCAAGCTTCACTCAAGCTTCATTCAAGGAGCTGAGCACTGGAGCGAACCCTGTTTCAGCTGCACATGTTGAGGACACACGTTTTTACACACTCGACAACCAATGCTCCTGGTCTGTTCACTTGATTTAGGGTATTATTTTCTGTATTCATCACATTTTAAATCCTTTACATTGTCATCAAGGTATGGTGGATCCCAGGAGCCGATGCTGCAACACCCACAAGGTAGAATAATAGTAACTTACTTTGAAGACTTTTGTTTCAAAGACATAAAGGAATGCAAACAAACTTATTAAAAATATTCAGTTATTAGCATTTTATGTACCAACCAAACAATGACTAGAGATTCCATTTTATGAAGAATAGCATGTTGAGCTCTTTGTTTCCATTTAATTTGACTGGTTTGTCCATTTGTGCTGGAGTTATACTGCAAAGTCAAAAGTGGTTCTAGGTCCCTTATTTAACAGCACAAACAGGTTTTTCATCCTGGGGGGATGAAAGATACTCCTTCAACTCAGCTCAGTTTACCTCAGCTTTGCTTTCAGTTGTCAGATTGAACTTCCCTGATAACCCAACTCTTCATTGGAAAGGTCAGAAGTCCTCCAGACATCTCATTCTTTCTGTTTCATTCAGCTGTTCATTTCCCTCTCAATGCAAAAAACTTGAAACATCTTACTCTTTCTGTCCTGTGCAAGAGATCAAGAACCTTTTAAGAAGTTATTTTATATTATATACCATGGAGCTGCTCTGCATTTGCCACACTAAATTACATGTCTGTCAGGCACCTGTCCTGCTTCAGCCTCAATGTGGTTAAAGATGCAGAGTGGAAGAGACAGATGAAGGGTGAAGAAAAGAGAAGGCGACTAAGAGACTGCAGAGTGGAGGTAATGATGGTAGAATGTTCGAAAAGGCGAGGCAGGTGGAGAGTGGAGAGAAAGTGATCCGGTCGGGAGAAAGGAAAGAGATAGAGGAACTACGAAGATGGAGCCTATTGTGGCAGCGCTGATGTGTGGACGGTGGGTGGACAGGGTTGCTGAGTTGTGGCTCTCAAATGGGTCCTGACAGAGTCATTTCTCACGTGGAGATTTACCCAGGCTCTTTCCAATGGTGGCAGGATGAGAGTGAATGACCCTTTCCACATGTCATGAATATTTATTTGGTGAGAGTGTTCACAGGCTACTGTGTAGAATGACAAATTGTGGTCTCTAAAGCAACTACCTATATTCTATTCCCATCTATTTCTTCGCCCTGTTCCACCTGCAACTGTCTCTCATGTAATCTGTGGCCTGTTGTTACCTGGTGGCTCAGATAGGGATTACATTTACACGTCAGGGGTAAATGCATATGAGAACCACAACTCCTCTTGGTGCATCACTGAGGAGCCAGAGTCAACCCCAAACCGGACACCACTTCACACAAAAATGTGCATACATTGTTGGACTGTAGTAGCGTTTCTATAAATAGTTGCTTCTGTATCAACCACTGTCAGTTGTCTTTTGCTGTCCGTTAATTGTCACACATGGCAACTTCAAATTTGAAAGGAGTTACCCTCATTTATGAGGACTAAAAACACAAGATGTTGGCAGGTGATGGATTTGCTTTTTGCGTGAGTGAAATAGCCATGAAAGTGTAAATGCAATGTGTTTTAAGCTGGACATTAAAGAGTAACTTAACGCCAGGCTGAAAAGCAGTGTTCTTGCTGGCCAGCAGTGGGTGTGATCAAAAGTCTGCTTTGTTGCACCTTTAACCACATCCAACAGAGATGTTACAGGGTCTTGGAGTACACCTGTACATCACTTCAGCAAGGTGAGACGTTAAACCTTCAGGTCATCTTGCCATTATTCAGTTTGGACAATGAAGACCCGCTAGTGAAAAAACTACGAAACAACATCTACACGTCTTTCTCCAACAATTTCTATGATTTTGTGCCAAGCACCACTTTGTTTTTGTTTCAATCAGTGAACTTTAAGGCAGAGGACATACAAAACAGGGATCTTAGAAACTACAATGATAATATTCTACTTGACAGATATTTATCTGCTGCCTACCAAGGAATAAACTTCCTTGCTCAGCACTGCATCACTTTTGTCTGTCTACTGTTTGGTGCTTGGCAGGTTGCATATAGGGTTTATGAGAGCTTTTTGCTGAAATCAGCTTGCAGTTGTGGTGTTAAACTGAATCAAAACAGTCACAGGCAGTAAAACCAAACGCTGAACACTCAGTAGACCTGAGGGGAAATTCAGAGTTAGGTAATAATTCTCTACGGGTTTGTTAATATGAGCGACACCTCACATATTACACATACTCATTTGCCACACTGTTGGCCAAAATATGAGTACAGCTTTAAACCATATTAGAATACAGTTTATGTACAGGTCACATGTAATGTAAGGTAGTCTGTGCGCTTTTAACTGGTCCCAATCTGTAGTGGAAGATTTTTGAGTTCTCATCATATCTACCCACAGTGACAACCAGCTGTGTGATACCCTGCATTTCCCAGCATTGCAGCCCTCCATTACCCAGTATGGAAGGAATGCCATATCCAAAAATGAAATGGCCTTGTTTACCAAATCTGACTTATCCTCCGTGTCCCTATATGGCCAAACAGAAACCTCTAAATGCTGGAGTCAAAATATCTTGTACATTAGTTTGGTGTACAAATGTGTTCCTGAAGCCCAAACATTTTCCTCCATCATTATCCCAGTCTCAGTTGCACTCTAGTAGCAGCCACTGTGTTCTCTAAACACCCCTTTTATTATCATATTACGAGCCATGGCTGCAGAGATTTGGAGAGAGATTTGGATTCAGGTTGGATCATCTGTCTGTATACAGGCATTAGCCATGGCGCTGCGGGCTGGCTGAACACAGCGCTGGAGCAAGTGTTGAAGGCAGAGCTTCCAGCAAGGAATTGAGAAAAAAATCCATCCAGCTCATTATTTTGACGCTTTCTCTGGCTTGGCTTTTTATAGATCCATTTCTTGACATTCATCTGTGGCACCCATGTCTTCATTTGTCTTTTTTAAGCCAAGGAAGCACTTGAAGGATAATATGTCTGTCAAATCTAAAAGCAGCAGCCCTTCACTCATTAAGTAAGACATCTGAAGGGTTGTTATCAAAAGGTTGTCACCACTACACTTAAAGAAGAGGTACTGCATATTGTTTATGCAGCTTTCCGGCTTCTGTTGCATTCTCTGTCACAGGATCCACCAGACTCCTTGCTCTTACAACTCCCAGAGAAAAAAGAAATGGAAAATGGATTTGGAAGAGATAAGCTTGGATGCAATTTTCCCTTAAGCCGAGTGGCAACAATAGTGACAAGAACAAGTTTTCAATAACTTTAAAGCAGAAGGGAGAGAAATAACAAATAAAGCATTCCATTCCATTATATAATTTTCACTCTGTTGTATTACAAGGAAATAAACAAGGAAGGATATGAAAACTGACAAACAATAAACTGGTGTGTGAATGTGTTTGCAAGTGTGGGTGGGTTCCTGTTTCTCTCTCTTTTTTTTGTTCGGCTGGTAAGCAGAGGCTTTACACTTGGCCGTGTGTGTGCTATTATGGTGAGTGTGGAAAGAGAATGGTTTGAGGCAATCTTTTTTATCCTTCTGGATCTCTCTCTGGGTGGAAAGATTGGGCTTTGTAGTTGTGATTGGAGGGAATTAAGGCCTGCCTTTGGTAGCTCACAATAGCAGACAACTGGGAAACAGGTTGAGCCTGTGACTGGTGTGTGTGTGTGCACATATGTGTATGTGTGTGTGTGCAGTAAGAGAAAGAAAGGGAGTGATTAATCCAGACCATCGCACATCATTCAGTAGCTCCTCCAGGCTGCCCTTTTCCCCTCACCTTGGCTCTATCTACACACTGATAACTAACTGCACTGAAAGAACTCCTGCAGTTTACTTACCTGGTTCAATGACATTAGGTATATTTTATATCATATTAAACTGTATGTGTTATATCGTTAATTTGTAACCTTCTTTGTTGCAATTATGTTCATATTGCATGGGCCAGCACAGAGATCTTGACACCACTGAAATGAATGAATAGTGCTGATTGTAACAAGGTGTGTATGAAGTCATTGTGTTTATATTTGACTGATTTATGACTCTTGAGAAGACACAATGTGATGGTTGGAAGGGGTGAATATTACTGCAAAGTGTTGAAGACCCCTAGTATTTGGTGAACTCTGTACAGCCTCTTGCCCCATTAAAGCGACATTATGTAATACATTTATCTTAAAATAACAGCTTCAAAATTAATTTGATGGTGCACTGATTTGTAATAAGGAGAATGGCATCTCCGGGCCTGGAGCACTGGGTATTGCACTATGTAACATTGGTATCCTGGGCAGGAAACCTAGCGAAAGAACGGCGTAATGCTTTATAGCACTATGTCACAGACATGGATATCATGGCAGAGGCTGGGTAGAGACTGAAGAAGACATTTTCGGAGGAAGCAAAGGAAGAGAATAAAGAGAGAGTGACGAGCAAGAGACTGGACAAGAGTAAATATTAGTCTTTTTGCTTGTTGGCGAGAGCTTTGTGGAAGCAAAATGTTAAGCGTGGTTCATGTTAAGGCTTCACTTAAATAGTGAATGCAACTTTTTTCTGTTTTTATGAAGTTATTGTAAATCGATCTGTGTTTTGGACTGTTGGTCAGGCAAAACAATCCATTAGAAGACACTGCTGTGGGAAATTGTGGTTGGCATTTTCTTACAATTTCTAGACTAAATGACTAATGAGTTGGAAAATCAGAATCAGAAATCAATTTAGAGATTAATTACAAAAAAATTGTTTGGTACAGTCCCAGTTCCTTGTTACAGTTGTGCCATAAGTTTGCATACTCTGGCAGAAATTTTGAAATTCTGGCATTGATTTTGATTTTGGAAAAGTGACTCATCATGCTAAATAACTGTCTTTGATTTAAGGATAGTGATCATATGTAAACATTTCTTTTAACATAATGTAGTTGTTGGCTAATGATAACAGAAATCACCCAAATGGCCCTGATCAAAAGTTTACATACCCTTGAATGTTTGGCCTTGTTACAGACACACAAAGTGACACATATATAAATAGTCAATGAGTTTGTTAGCTCTCACGTGGATGCATTGAGCAAACTAGATACTGAGCCATGAGGAGCAAGAAAAAACTGTCAAAAGACCTGTATAACAAGGTATTTGAACTTTACAAAGATGGAAAAGAGTATAAAAAGATATCCAAAGCCTTGCAAATGCCAGTCAGTACTGTTCAATCACTTATTAAGAAGTGGAAAATTCAGGAATCTCTCGATACCAGGCCAAGGTCAGGCTGACCAAGAAAGATTTCAACCCAAAACCGCAAGAAGAATTGTTCAGGACACAAAGAAAAACCCACAGGTAACCTCAGGAGAAATACAGGCTGCTCTGGAAAAAGATGGCGGCGACGACGACGGTACTTGAACCAAAATGAGCTGCATGGTCGAGTTGCTAGAAAGTAGCCTTTGCTGCGCCAATGCCACAAAAAAGCCCGGTTGCAAAATGCCCATCAACACCTTGACACTCCTCACAGCTTCTGGCTCACTGTAATTTGAAGTGACGAGACAAAAATAGAGCTTTATGTTTGGAGAGGGGTCAACAAGGCCTATAGTGAACAGAATACCATCCCAAAACCAAGGGGAGGAGAGAGCTCTAAAGGCACAGGGAATCTTGTGAAAATTGATGGCAAGATAAATTCAGCATGTTATCACAAAATACTGGCAGACAATTTGCATTGTTCTGCACAGAAGCTGCGTATGGGGCGCTCTTGGACTTTCCAGCATAATAATGACTCAAAGCACAAGGCCATGTTGACCCTCAAAGGGTTAAAGAAGAAAAAAGTGAAGGTTCTGGACTGGCCATCACAGTCTCCCGACCTTAATATCATCGAGCCACTCTCGGGAGATCTCAAACGTGTGGTTCATGCAAGACGACCAAAGACTTTGCATGACCTGGAGGCATTTTGCCAAAATGAATGGGCAGCTATACCACCTGCAAGAATTTGGGGCCTCAGAGAAAACTATTATGAAAGACTGCACCCTGTCATTGATGCTAAAGGTGGCAATACACAGTATTAAGAACTAAAGGTATTTAGACTTTTGAACAGGGGTTCTTTGTAGCCATGTTTTGTTTTATGATTGTGCCATTCTGTTATGACCTACAGTTAAATGTGAATCCCATAAGAAATAAAATACATGTTTTGCCTGCTCACTCATTTTTTCTTTACAAATGGTATATATATTACCAATTCTACAAGGGTATTCAAATTTTTGAGCACAACTGTATATGGTGGTCACAGGCAGAAGACATACTCGGACTGCAGTAATGAGACAATAACAAGCAGCACAGCTGAAATGGGAGGCGGTATCATTGACTGCAGAGTTGCTTCTTGTATCTTTTCCTCTCAGAGGGATTTCAGCTCTCACCCCGGCCTCTCCACAGTATGATATCCTCAAAATGATACAAGTGTCCGACATATAACCTGTCAAATCCAATGAAATCCTTTTTGTGAATGAGTCATGGGATTTCAATAAGATGGAGAAAGAGAGAAAAGGTAGAGGGCAAGGAAGGGGAAGATGAGGAAGGGAAAGTCATTTTATTTATTATTGGTCTTTTTAGAAGGCGAGAGATTAAAGTTGCTGGGCCTGCTGATATTGTTCTCTCTCCTCTGAGTTTTATCACAACAACAGGGGTTGCCTGATAGCAGACCACGCCACTGGGAATAACAAATCACACTTGTTTTACAGCATCCACAAGACCATGGCGGATAGAGGAAGAAAGAGGATGGGGTGGGGGTGGGGGGGGGGGTTGGGTCACAGAAATAATGGGTCACAGTTGGGAATGAGGCAGAATACCAGAACAAAGCTTTGGTACGGTGTGCATGTGTCTTCATTCTCTTGTTTGAATGTCTATCTGTTGCAGCAGAGCGCTCTGAATCAGTATTTTGTCTGAGTATCCACACTTTGTCAGACTTTTGTAGGAAAGACACGTTTTGATTTGTGTTGCACCGCTGTATATTTGTTTTCATCGAGCTGCTAGACTTTGTCTCGTGGCTTTTCTCAGACTGCATGCTGTCAGAATGAAGCACATGCTGGTGGAGAGAGAAATCTAGCTTATGAAGACTCAGACCGACTAACAGGAAGGGAGACAGAGACACGCCTGAGGCACCGACAGTCCCAGGAGCGGAGGTGTGCATGTGTGTTAGAGTGAGAGTGTGAGCTTGCGTGTATGTGCGTGAGATTGTGTCTCTATATGCGTGTGTGTTTGGGTGCCCCCTTGAGGCTAACAACAGAGGGAGGGCAGAAGTGCTACTGATCATCAGCCCCCAGGCCAGCCTCTTGAGACTGACTCTCAACTTATGGAAATTCCACAAACACACACACTTGCACTCTCAGAGGGGTGACGTGACTTTAGGTACACGAGCAGAATGTTGAATGGAATATCAGGTGGTAGAGAGAGACCTTCCAATGGCTGTGTGCGATGTTTCTGTATCTTTGTGGGGTTTCTTTTTCTGTCTTTGTCTCTTTCTCTGAAAAGGTCATCTGAGGTAAGGGAAGCAGCCAAGTGGCGGTGACATAGATATAAAGTTGAGGTAAAGGCGAGAGAGGAGGAGCAGAGAGTGATGGGAGGGAGCGAAGATGAGATGATTAAAAACCTCATAAAACGGGTTGGCATGAAAAGAAAGAGACAGGCTAATAGGATGTTAAATAATGTGTGAAACTTAAGGCAGCCGCAGAGTTTGACTGGCGGAGTCTGACTGTGAGAGGCAGAAAGAAAAATAAAACGACATGTATGCTGTCAGAAAATCAGGAGAGGAACGAGGAGATGAAAAGCAGAACGGCAGGAGAAAGCGAACAGTAAATATATGAAGGAGAATATTTTAGATTGTTTTAAAGCACAGCACTCATTAGATCAGGCACCTTCCAGTGATATTTGGAAAATCACAGTAACAATGAAAGACGAATCAACACTGGTACGGGGATGATAATGACATCGCAGTAATGATGGAAAGCCTATAATGAAGTACAGAGAGAACAGCAGCAGAACAGCTGCTGATCAGATTAAAGCAGAATTAAAACAAAATGACTACACTGCATCAGAGATGGTGACAGCTGAGAATGAAATGATGACAAATAACTTGTGCGCATGTTTTAGCTAATGACAAAAAAGGCTCTCACTCCCGCCCCATGTTCATTATCTCTGGTCTTCCGTTTCATTTCTCTCTAACCCATTTCATCATGGCCTCTCCATTATAATTATTATTTTCCCCATGTGGGTCCCAGGCCACAGAGCCTGGTGAGCATTTCCTTCCTCCACAGAAAGACTATATGAGGCTGTTGAAGTTTTCCTGAGCACACAGGAAGGCAGAGAATTACAGCAGGGCTGAAATGGACCTCTCCACCCAGGATAGATTTTGGTGCCCTACATCATCACACCTCCGCTCCAGTACAACTCACATTTATTACCCTTTTTTGTGTGGCCGATATAACAGACCCCAACTGGATTTCAACTGTGCTCTCTCTCCGGGTTATTTTGGTTATACTTTGTTAATATCTGTATTTACACACATCAATATTCAGACACCACACGTATTTAATAACACAAGGTATAAGAGTGTTTTGTATTAGACTGTGAGCTGTAACTTTTGAATATTTTGCATGAATGTGTGACTGGAATGAGAGATGGAGCAAGCATAGTGTTGAATGTTGAAGAGATGTTGAAGAGGTGCTGATTGCAGAATGAATACATGGAGATGTGAAAGCTGGCAATCACACATTAAGATCCAGTGTACTATGATTTATTGTTAGAGCCAATGCTTCTTCGTCAGGGACTTTAATGTGTGAAACATTGCCTCTATACCAACAACTTATAGAGGGTATGGTGCAGAATATTTTGTATGGACTGTGTAAAAATAGCATAGCATTTTATTTGATGTGTTATCAAATTGATCATAGTTTGCATGTGGCCCGGAATTCACAATGTACAATGATCCACAAAGGACTAAGCCAATACACATCAGTCATCCATCTGACTTTTCTTCTAGTGCCACCTTGAGGCTGACATTTGTGATTTTGAGTGAATTCTTTCAACAACTATTGGTTAGATTTCAATGTAATTTGGTACACACATTCCAGACACCCACAGGATGAGATGTAATAACTTGGGTGATCAACTTACTTTTCATCTAGCGCCATCCTCAGGTCAGAATTGTACTTTATCCATCACTTTGGTTTATGACAAAAATAATGACATTCCCATTAGCCTCACCTGCACATTAGGTTCAGGGTTCTCAGCATGCATTTAGTGGTCAGCATGCTAACCACTAAACTAAGGTGGTGAACATGGTAAACATGCACAGCTTCACAAAGCTGCTGGTATGCCTGTGGACTCTTAATGTGGTGCTGTGCTGAATCAGTGAGAAGTCGGCTGTAGCTACACTTAATTATTCGGAGGAGTTATAAGCTCAAGCAGCACAGTTCTAGCTTTAATCGTGATGTTGGCCCAAACCTTCGCCCAAGGCTTTCATCTGTTCATAAACACTGTGCCTCTAGCTCTATCCCTACCCTCTCTACGGTTGGTCCCAGCCTCAATTCTAGTTCAAGACTGACTGAGTTCCAACTGATGCTTCTCCCATCCTGATAATAAAATACTAGTTATTGTCCTTGCTTTGTGGCATAGGATTTATATTTTTTCGCACAAGACCTGATTTTTTCTACCCTTCCCCTCTCTCTGTGGCCTCACCTCGCAGTCACACCAGCAGAGCAGGAAGCCACTCTCTCTCTTAAATGGATTAACGCTCTGATGGAAGTGGCTGGGCATGGTGAGGGTGTGTGTGAGGCGTGTGACTGATGGAATTAACCATCACAACAACAGGGTGAGAGGGGTTGAACGCGAGTGTTGGGCAGTGACTGATGGAACAGTCCGTTGCTAGAGGGAAAGAATGGATGAGAAAATGTGATTGATAAGGCAAACACTTGGCATCAAGGGTGGAAATAATGGTGATGTGAGAGGTGGAGGAAGAAAGTGTTAGCTGCAGGGGTCAAAAGGAAAGAGTGAAACAAGATGGTTTGATGTTGGCAAAATAGGGAAAAGGGAAACAAAGGGAAAAAGTTAAATAGAGGAAAGGGTATACGAGAAAGAACAAAGAGGAGAAGGAAAAGGAGTGACAGTTCAGGGAAATACTAGTCATACTTAAGAGGAAAAGGAAGGCGATAAGCAGGAGATGGAAGTGGCTGCAGGTTTTAGAGGACATTTGTATGCAGTGTTATGATTTGCAGAGGAAGGCCACAGCAGCGCTTTGATGGATAGCAGCATTGTATGAGGCCAGGGCACATTCATGTAGATGATTTAGACCCATACTGGATGGATAGATGCAAGATTCTTCTGTTCATTTAAATGGATGGAAATCCATGCCTTATACCCATGAATGGCATCAGAAAGAAAAATGCAGTAGGATGCACACTAGAAACATCAAAACATCCTTTATGGTCTCTCCAGCAAAACACCAACATAGCAGTTAGAGCCTCATCAGCAAGAGTGAGACAATCCTCTATCTAATTCACTGAGCTTGGTATTGTAGATAGTATTCTTGTAGATTTGCTGCAGCTTTACTGACTTTTTTCATCTTTACACCTTGAGGTCCTAGATTTCTACATGCATCTAGTTTGGGTTGAGTGAAACAGACAAGCTGAATTGAACAAACAGGGTGCATTAGCTGTGACTGACAGATGAATACCCAGTGTGTTTGTGATGAAAAACGTAGGCCAACAGAGTATGTTATCGTTTCTCTCCATGTTTGTGTTTTTCTCAACAGCTGAGACTCCGATTTTGTGTTTTTAGGCACTGTAAGCTGCAACAGGAATGAGATTAAGGCTTCTGCTGAGAAATTCTCTCCAGATAGCTTGCATATCACTCGACTGACTTTATTGTCCCTGTGGTGATATAATCCCAGTGCACATCGACAAACATGTGCACACTTGAATGCACGCTTGCACGCATGCATGCGCACCCACCCACATACAAACATAAACCTCCTTACTGCCCTAACTGAGTGAGCTCCTGCCGTCCCTTATCTCTCAGCCTGTTGCTTGTTTAGAATTCAGCTCGCAGACAAAGCTTGATCCCGCCCTGTTCTGTTGGGGTATTTAAATCCTGCATCTCACACGCC
This sequence comes from Micropterus dolomieu, assembly GCF_021292245.1. Taxonomy (NCBI): domain Eukaryota; kingdom Metazoa; phylum Chordata; class Actinopteri; order Centrarchiformes; family Centrarchidae; genus Micropterus; species Micropterus dolomieu. The sequence goes on along the minus strand of NC_060171.1, from coordinate 26,937,052 downwards.
TAACCTCGGGGTACACTTCAACTCAATTTCACACTTGCCAGCTGCTAGAATGTCCTAATTCAATTTACCCTGTTTAAGGAAGCGGAGGCTTGCTCTCTGGGGAAAGTTTAGAGTGCACAAGAAGGAATTGTCTCGTCAGCTTTGGTCAGTGGCCCACAGCTGTATAGCACACTGAACAGATAGCCTATCCCTTTAGGCTTGAGGTAGTGCACTTGAATGGCCAATGTGACTCCATGATCGCATTCACAGCAGTCATACTATGATCGATACATGGGATTATGCCTGATTAAGAACAGATCAAATAACATAGGAGATGATCCTTTTGCACAATAGTGTAGTAACATGTAGTGGAATACAATTAACAAATTGGTAAAAGTTTTTTTTCCCCAATAAGTACTTAGTTAAGACACTAAGACACATTGAAAAATGACAAAACTCAACAGCAGATTTAATTGGGACTCTTTCTTCTCTAACAAGTATTTACCAATCTGTGGATAATTCTGACTAACTGGGACATTGTTTTTGGAAAGGCAAGTTGCTGTTTAATTCTTTGAGCAACAGAGAAAACACAGCCTTCATTTCACTGGAGTGGTGGCAGAAATGTAAGAGACAGAATCAAAAACTATCTGAGTGACTAGATTCTTCAAGAGCGAAGTGAGTTGTTTTAATAATGTGGTTATACCATCCCTTCAATTTTGGATGGGATATTTATAATAATATATAATAATAATATAGGATAATGCATCTACATCACATTAATATAAGAAGACCTTAATGTTTCATAATGAACAAATTTGTGTTCTTTTAGGAATTAAACCTAAACTTACTTGAGTCAACTAAGCAGCACGCTGCTGACTGTGAAAATCATAATTTTTTGCCATTTACCCAGTACATTGTGGGCTGTGGCTACATGGAGAGATTATAAGACCTTGGTGGATGTCTGCACACTATTGAGTGCTTTGTTGAAGGCACATTGCATTGTATTTATTAACAGTTCATCAGTGCAACCCTGAAGACTTTGAGGCAACTTTGAAAGGAAGTGTCTTGATAGATTCAATTCAAGGGCCACACTGCTGTATCAATGGAATGTATGCTCACTGTTTAACTCCACTCTGTTATCATCACAGCGTGTTTTTCACAGCTTTGTATTGCTCTTACAGCACTTACAGTACCATACTGGCCCAAGAGAGAACAATCTGTGAACCCTAATACCTTTTAGTATTTTGTTTAGCAATTAATAAAAGAAAGCTGTTAAATAATAAAAAGGTAAACATAAAGTGATTATAACCCATTTGCTTCAATTATTAATATTTGTAATGTAATTGTGTTATTAATGTAATTTAGTGTAATCATTTAATTAAATTTTTTACTTCACAGTTTATTAAACCGTTTCATTGCATACTTGTGAATTTCACTTTTTATTCGATAATAAATCCGCTGATATGATTTTGCCTGTTTTATATGTTGATAAGATTAGCACCAATATGTAGTGAGACATTTACTTTATCATTTACTCTAAAATCTTGTATTTTGGGTTGTATGTAAGCTTAATGTCGCTAAGCTAGAAAATTTCCCTCTATCTATATGTACAGTATGTGTGAACCCCAAATGTATCCAGTGTAACCTACAGGGCTTTTCTACTTGCGAGTGTTAAGTGTATTGCTGCCACGGAAGAAACTAATTCCCAGAGAGTGGAAAGAGTTGTCTTTACTGTAGAAATGGACTGAACAGAATCTGCTGTCAAGCAGCCAATAGAATGTAAGGGAATATGATGTTAGGAGATGTGAGCCCAAAAACTGCCCTAAATATGCTTACAAGGCATTGCTTTTTTTGTGGTCCCAAAACCAGAGCGCTTAACAGGAGAGCAGGTGATTACTTAAAAACACAATAAAGAAATGTTTGTTACCAAGAATTTTTGTTTTTGTTTTTGTTTTTTGGCCTTTAGCTCACATGCAATTAGCTAACATGAATTAGCTACTGTGGCAGGAACAGCACAGGTGTTACTAATAACATTAACTATGCTTCTGTACTATTGAAGTGTCCCAGTAAGCTGTGACACTGTGACAGTGAGCCAGTATGCACAATACCCGGACCCTGAAACCAAATCAGTTAAATGGAATTTAGCCATCACAGCTTTTGACAGCTCTGCCTTCCCTACTGTTGCATATTAAAATGTTTTCGGGAAAAATGCCAGTTTCCACCTAAAATTATGAGTGCTGCTACCTGAATGTTGGTCTTTGGTAATAAACAATAAGACAGGAGAAGACTGATAATATATTTGTTTGACTGTTTGAGCATGTTGAATCGATTACTTCACCCCCTGTAACAGGATGTAAAATGAAAACAGTTATGAAGCAAGGTTAGAATTAAATCTTAAATAGGCCTTTATTATACCAGATGCTTTGACTTGGTATAGCACGAAATGCACAGGTGTAACCAATAACATTAATGATGGTTCTGTGTGTGCTGTAAGCTAAGCCAGCATTCACAATACCAGAACCTGGACCAAAATCGAAAGCTGAAGTGGGATTTAGCTGAATGTTATCAATTACATATGGGCTTCTCCTGCTATAACATGACAAAATGTCTGCCGTGAAAAACCTATTGCCTCGCCCCTTTTATGTGAGTACATTCAATTTTGAAACATTCTGTGCAGACAATTTATAGGCACCTTTGTAAGAGCCAGGGCCTCATTTATAAAAGTGTTTTTCGATTTATACTTGAACTTAGTCATAAGATAATTTCTGATGGTGTACTTGCGTTCAATTCATAAAAGATGCAAAGAATAATAGAACGTGCTTGCGTAGGTTCTAAGAAGCCTATTTCTTATCATTTCTATTTAACGTACGCACCTGTGATCTATAAATCTCAAATTAACTTAAAAAAAGCCATGGTTACTTCTTTCAAATTTTACACACTATTTATCATCTCCTCCTGTTTGTAACTCAAAGCATGTTGCATCTGGCAATTATTTCCTCACACCTTTAATTGAACATTCCTATCACATTGTTCATAAAGCTAATGCAAAGTTCACCACAGGCTTGAGCGCAGATGCATCCCAAACTGCAAACCACCACACAACCAGCAGGAAAATTACTTATGTCAAGTCCAGTCTTTGCTTAGTGAAATCATTTCCATGTCAGTGAGGTTTTATAAATAACTACTTAAATGGGGTTTTCTGCTTAAGTCATGTTTTAGATCATGATTGATGGTAAGTCTGTTTTATAATATACTGTATATATATATATATATTTTATGAGGCCCCTGGTATCCAGGATAACAGTTAAGATTTGTAATGTTGATCAAGATTCAGGAGACAAGTCTCCGAACTTCTAAATCAGTCCAATAGTTTCATCATTAGGAGTTAGTTTCTAGCTTTAAACATTGCTGGAGGTTTTGGTCTTGACCTTTGCAGCAAGTGGTTTATAATGTGACAAGGGGGGATTTTTGTGTGGAATTAAAATGATCAGTGTTTATGGTTTGTTTTGAAATGCTGCGCATTACTATAAATTGATGGTGCATATTGTGGCAGAATACATAGCTAGAAATGATCTATATGTGAATATGTTCACATTCTTTACATTTAATGATTCAGAATTTGGGGTTTACACATGAAACAATAAGAGGGCAGAGCAGGTCTTGGTATGATGTTAAGTAGAATTGCATAGCATGCTTGAAGCAATTGAACTTGCTGAAGTTAAGTTTATTTTGTTAAGTTAGGCCATGTGAAATGCTTTTGCTAGTCTCACAAACATGACTTAAAGATTGATCCAGTAGTATGCTTTGGAGCACTGCCATAAGGCGTACCCAAGAAATAAAGCAAATGCTTCCTTGTGTAGCACAAACATGGTGACTGTGTTGAAATAGGACATTTAATTTGAATCTCTGGAATGACTCACTTGAATCAGCCCTAACCTTGGCCTCTAAGCAGTGCACCACAACAGAAATTACAATACTAGGCACAGTTTACAGATGCAGGGTCAACCAACCATTCAAACATTCACAGAATCTCCCTGCCAGAAAGACATTTGCCTAACTGGGAACCACTGGTGTGCTCTGCTGACATTTCCTCAGTGACAGTGTGCCAAACCAACATGTCATTGGCTCTTGATGTCTCTCTCTCCTCCTTCACTTCCATTGTGGATGTGTCTGCTGCTTCACTTAGGAAGGCAGGTTTTGGCAGGACGGGGACTCAAATGTTTGTGCTCTTTCAATGAAAGCAGATCTTCTGACTGCGCATTCACATGCACACACACACGTATATACACGTGCACTATGGCAAACCAGTGTCTGGGGAGTTTGCGCACAACTCTGTTGTTTGTCGTTTGTTATCAGCTGAAAACAGGGAGGGCGAAATATTTTGTTTGGAGCAAGTCCAAGGTTTTGTTCCTGGGTTTAGCTTCAACCTTTATGGGTGAAGTTGATGGTGGATCCTGTTGGACTACAGGTATAATTCCCGTTTGCACGATAGTTTAGTACCCTTGCCTCCACATTTTGGTGGAGAGTCTTTTGGTTTTAACAAAGCTTCCTGAGTAACTGCAAAATTGCAAGCTTGATATATACCACAAAACTAACATTGCCTTCTAATTTCAGTGTTTCAATTACATTATCTGTGCATATTGGTTCAGTGATCTGAGTACCTTTACTTAGATATATAATAGTCTATGACTAAACACCCTATCCGGTATGGTCATGCACAAACTCTTGATACAACTGCTCATCATTCGTTTTTCCATTTTCTGAAGCTATGCCAATATGTTTCTGGAACAATTTAGGATGCTTTAAGGACAGCAGATGTGACTTTTGAATGGTTCAAACTGTCTGACAGAACTGATTATAGGCTTCCTAAGCCTTTCCTGTCAGCATGCACTGTAATATTATTGTATGGACCTCATTGGGCCATCGTCTCAAATCTGCCAACCCTTTCAAAAGTGAGAAAGGTATGCTTCAGGGTCTTTTTCAATGCATTTTATAGTGCAAAAAAGTTACTAATTAAATTAAATAGTGTGATGGTGAGTGATTGCACTGTAAAATCATCTTTTGTAAACAAAGTTTTAGATGGAGCTGCAAAATTCATAGATACAAGCCATTATGATTTGTTTTCTTTACATCAAGGGAATGCACAGTATTAAAGTGCTGGCTGCCCCGAATTGCCAGAGTGAAAATCAAAAGCAGTGTCCACACTATCTGCCTAAGCAATATCTAAAGTAAGTTCACCCCTAGTTTTCAGTAGGTTAATTGTAGTAGTGACAAAAAACTCTCAAAGCATGCCCCTTCTCATTCCAAAGGTGTCAAATACCTACACTTGTGTCTGGTCTCTGGTGCCAATGCACATGGCAGCCTTTAGAGTCATAGTTCAGCGCACGGGGGGGAAGCCCTTTAGCATCAATGTTCAACGCTAAAAGTAGGCCTAGAATAAATAACAGGAAAGCCAGAGTTGGTTGTTATGGGTCAGTCAGAAACCGGACTTTCACCCAGAAGACCATGTGTTCGTTTCCCGTGTGAAACAAAAAGTAAACATTGGTTCTTTTTAGTTACGTAAATAACATAATTATTTTAACCTAACAAAGTAGTTTTGTTGCCTAAACCTAACCAAATTGCGACGTCTCACAATGTTTACCATGTGCCATTTCAGAGCTTTAACCACGAGTTTTATTTTTTTTGACGCAAAAAACAAGTAACATTATCTGTGCATACTGACTCAGTGATCTGAGTAACGTTATTTAGATATATAATAGTTTATGACTGAACACCCTATCCCATTTACATTCTAACACATACCTGTACAGTCAGTGGTTATAAATAAGGTGCTCATATCATCAGCACGTTTATTTAAAAAAACAAAAACATGATGAATGCTTAGCAAGTGAAGTGAGTAAGACTGACTTTATGTTTTAAAGCACACATGCTATGTGGAATCTGCAGGAAAGAAAAGGATTTTAATTAAATTCAAGGTTAGAATACCTTTACACTGAGTGCAGACTGAATCTCTTTCACTCATAATTTTTTGACTGTAGTTCAATTACCCTAGTAAATCTATTTTTTTGCTTGGATTAGCTTTCTACATCAGGCAGCAGCTCATCACACATCCGTTATTATTATAACGCTTTGAAATATGAGATATGACACTCTGCGAGTGTGTGACTGTGTGTGTGTGTGTGTGTGTGTGTAACTTAGAAAGTTTGTGAAAGGAAAAGCCTGGTGTATGTGTGTGTGTGTGTGTGTGTGTGTGTGTGTGCATGTGTGTGTGTGTACATGTCAGTGCGCCTGATGGATTTTCAATTTCATTTCCTATGTACACGCTCTGTCCACCAGGGCAGTAGATGAGATTGAGCCTTTACCGCTGGTTCTGAAATTGGGCTGGTCCTGCCGGACTCACAGCTCCATTTAAATGCATTAAAGCAGAGAGAAAGTGGCTCGTACATCAAGGGTTTTGACATGTGGCAGTGTGACAGCCCACGGCTCCAGTGACGATTGGCGCTTGACATGCTAGGATCTCAGGAACATCCATTAACAGCCGCTACATACACGAGTTAACTGATGACTAGGTCAAGGCTTAGATTAACAGTGTGAAAAGGGAACGCCGCTATAGCTAACGGCTTGTTTGGTCGTTAACGAGCAACTGTCATTCTCGTGCATTATTTCACAGAAACTGTGTGACATGTGGCTATCGATCTGTACAGTTTGACAAGCGCCTTAGGCCTTGAATTAGCTATTACTATCTACTGCCATGGTGCCGTCAAGAAAGGGGCCTTAAGCTGATGTGGGTGATGGGTTGACAAGTCCTGGTGTTAATGGTGGTGAAAAGACATCCACCACACCAGGTTATAGCTGCATATTGGGTATGAGCATAGTATATATATGAGATGCAGTCAGTGGGTGGCATCTGGCTGTGAAATTGAGTAAGGAATGCTTGTGATCATTACTGTGCAGAAGAGGTTTGGGTTAAAGTTAGAATGCTTGCTTCCAATGCAAAGGCGAAAATGCCAATATGAAGTAAATAAGATCTCATTGTGTGGTTGTCTTAAAAGTTTGTCTAGCAATACTTTGCAACACAATTTAAACACACAAGTTTATCTCAAATAGTTGCTTCTGTGTGTTATGGAAAAAAGTACCTTTAGTATACTAACTTTGATAAAACCCATTTCATAGTGGCATGTACTACTGTATCTTGAAAACTTGATTTAGTTAAAAAGCAAATGCTCAGTAAACCGCTGCATAAAAGCCAGTCTGAAAGAGTCAGTTCAAGTTCATGTACATGCTGTTGTAGTCCCACTTTATATACGTGTGAAAAGCAAATGATATTCACAGGAAGAAGAACCGATGGCAATCCCAACAGAACTGCTCCACTGGAAGTAAGGTCTCTCAGTGACTGTCAACTCTCTTCCAAGAAAGGACATGACAACATATTGGAGAGAAGATTGTGTATGTGTGTGTGTGTGTGTGTATGTGTGTGTGTGTGTGTGTAAGTGAGCGCAAGCCAGTAACGAACAAAGAGAAAAGAGTTGGAAGTCAAGCTGGAATTTGCCTTTAGGCGCAAACGCAGGGTCATTCATTACAACATAGAGCCACTGTCTGGCAGAAATATTTGGTAGATCCATTTTGACCAACTGTTGCTGGATACAGGAAGTTACAGTTCTTTTAATGTCTGTGACCTCACATATGAATGTACATTTTGTAGCCTGTATCCCTCAGGGCAGAATTTAACACATTCCTAGAGATTGTCAAAGAATGTTTTTCAGTATTGCCTTTGATTTTAAGGTGTATTGTAGAAAAGCCTGGTTGGGTTTTATGTAGTAAAGCTGGATCCATGATGCGGATATAGTTGCAATGTGTTCATTTTACTGCGTTTTTCTGTTTATGCAGAAAAAAAGTATTCAAAATGCAAGAACAGTTGACTGTGCATTATCAACATAAGAATATACAAACAAAGGGACCAATAGCTTGAGGATACAAAACAGAAATTGAGGAACTATGGGATGTAACCCTCCAGTATCAAAACGCAAATAACACAGCACTCTTTTTTATTCCAAATAATTTGGCATTCACCTCCACAATTAAAGAAAAATCTCAGTGAAAGTAGATCTAATATTTGGCTATGTAGCTATTATCTCTTCAACAGTATAATTTTTCTCCTTCTCTCCTACTTGTCTCATCTTCTGATTGCCTCTTTCACAATGCACGTACATGTGAGAGCTGCTTTGTTTGCCAGCCTTCGGAGCTGTGGTCGAATACCACCCTCGCTTTTGAAACGCCAAACACTCTGTAACTGCATGGCAACATAATGAGAGGGGGAACTGTAGTTATTTTACCTTAGTATGCTGGCTTTAATCACAGCTGCCATTTCCTTTTCCACTTCCATCTATTTCTGTGCGCATTAGGCTACACAGTCTATACTCCACCTCCTGCGGACAGAATGAGCAATCGACGGAACTCATTTTATGTGGCCGTTTAGTTGAGGCATAATAGCTATTGTTTGATCAGGCACAGTTATTTTTCTAGTAGAAGGTTATAGTGTGTTACAACATTTCCTTGCACCGCACCCCCACTTTTCACTCGGTCTCACTGTTGTGTAAGGCAGAGGCACGGCAGTCATGTTAAATGTTGTAAGCTTCCTGCATCCATCTGTCCCAGAACCAAATGCTGCAGCATTGGTCAGGGGACAAAAAAAATACTACGCTTCTCTATTGTCATAGAGATGATTTCAGAGGTGCGTCTTGGCTAAAAGGTCTGGAAGAACAGGTGCTGCTTTTTGTTCCAAGGAACAAAAAGCATGGCTATCTGGGTAGAGACCGAGTGGCAGTGACCTGTGGGGGCTGAGGGAGGGGACTTTGCTGGGAACATGAATAGGCTTCACAGCCAAGAGAGAGTCTGTCGACAAAATACAGCCGCACATGGGCAGAGCAGGCAAATATTAAACCATTACACACTTGTTTGATGTCCCTCTTTCTCATTCTTTCTGTGTGTCTCCCTGCCCATTCCACCAGATGGTGCGTCTACCACCTCACGGCAGAGGTTTTTCTTTTGTGTGTATATGTGTAACTAAGAGAGACAGAGAATAAATCAGAATCAGAGTGAATCAGAATAAAAAGTGCAGAGTTAGAATGTAGGACCTCACAGTCAGTCTCCTAATCGTTGCGTTGCCTGTGGCTTCTTTCCAGGGAATTCCAAATTGTTCTCTTTAGATTTTATTCAGAGAACTTCCTGAAGCCATTATGTCCCCGTGCTGCCATTTACAAACAGGTCTGCTAGTACAATTGGCACTGATATCCTCAACCATTGATTTCTCTTTTCACAGTAACTGCATAATACCAGATACTTGTTTCTCAAAGTCTTGAGTATTTTTTTGTGCTGATTTTGTGTTGAAGGTTAGAGTGTTGTTTTGTTGAGCCTCCAGGTGACAAACCTGTTTGCCAAAAGTAACACAGAGTGAGTTTAGATTGAGTTGACTTTTAATATTGGCCTTTTTTCTTACCAAATGATAATGTCATCCCAGGTATTGAATTTTCCAAAGGGATGCACTTTGTTTTAAAAATCTAAAACCAAAGAGAATAAATTAGCCATGTTTCCCCTTATTATACAATTACAGTTTGCTAATGCTAATGCTGTGCACACAATACTTTATGCCAATGAATGGAGACACTGAAGTGTAACCAATTTGGTTTTAATCGACCTAATGGTGGACTCTCCATTATAATTCTTAGATCAGTGATGCCCACCTGGAGAATACTATTAATTCAAGTCTGATATTCTACTCTATCTCTATGTTATATCCTCCATTTAGAAATGAATGGATAATCAGGGAGTATGTGGTCAAATAAACTTTCTCCTTTTACCTATCTATGCTGTCCACACCTTCTCCATAGCCTCCTACATAGCCAGTCTAAACATGTTCTTTTCAAATGCCCGTCCTCATTGTCTTGCAACCATCTCTTTCATTCACATTTTTTAAACTGTCTCTTGTCATTGAGGGTAAACATTCTGTTAATCCAGAAATGTTTGTATATGAAGCCATTAGACTCACTGATTGTTTTAATTTACTGAAAAGTATCAGCTTCACCTACGTTCTACTCTGAAACCTTTTGGTAAATTAATTCACTTAATTTCCACATCCTAGTACCTGCATGACACTCACAATCTCTATGATTAGTTATGGCCTTCTTTAAAATAATTTGACAGGTTCTCAACAGATTTTCTAAAAGGAGGGTTCTTTTTCAATAGTGTGCTTTTCATTGCATGTAATAGGAGGCAATGTTTTATCATACCAATAATGGATGTACTTTGCAGGGTAATGGAGTTGGGGTTGACAGCATGCAGCCCTGTTGTGGTCAACATAGTGTACTTATGTATAGAAAAGGTATCAAATTTGAGAAGGTGGTAAAAGTGTTTCCTTTTGTATAAATACTAGAAATGCCAAATGTCTGCTAAGTCGGTAATGGATTGGAGTGACTTTGGAGATTAAATGGATGTTGCTACATGAATGTAATTTCAAATCTACAACCTGGTGGATTAGAGGGCTGTGCCATAAATCTAACATTTGAATGTTCCTTTCCCTTTCATAATTGTTTCGCACTTTTTTCAGTTGTTGTTTTCCCTAGCCACTGTTGTTCTAAATCTTATCTAAATATGATTTTATCCTGCACTGACACAAAAAGCTAAAACTTATGGTATTAGATTAACCACACAGATAAAATATAAACACTTTTATAATGCCCAGGAAAGTGAGAGAACCCAGTAGAGCATTTAATATTTTCTTTTCCATATATTCTATGTCTTATTTTGACAGATTTAAGGACAGGTCAGGCTACGTTTGTAATTGATGGATTTGATTTTTAGCTAATTCATTCAGATTTCCAGCCTCTCTCATGACAAGGCCAGCAGAGTTGTGATAATGCTTCACATACAGTATAATGTCCATAAGTAAAGCGACAAGGCCAACCGATTGCTGATATTACTTCATTTGTTAAGTGGATTGGCTGCTTCCTTTCCAGCCAGAGGCAGGCAAGGTTAAAACATCACTTTATCACAGCATCTATAATGGGAGTGTTTTGCATTTGGAGATGCGAAATCTGTAGGGTTGGTTGGTAGGGAGAGAAATGGAACGAGCAGAAGTATCCATCATCTAGGCGTAGCCGCCTGGTGCCAGCACGGCGCCGCTGCCACCCAGACACACTCTCGCCCTCACACTGAGACACACGTTTTAAGTCACTCACATGTCCGTGCACCTCTGCCATCGCTGTCTGCCGCCGGCTGTGTGGGTGTCGCTCCGTCAGTCAGCATGAAGGGCAGACCTGAGCGTGGGGGATCAATCATTCTCCAGGACACACTGGCAGTGTAAACCTTTGATAAAGAGCGTTGTTCACGGCGAAACCCCGTCAAGGACTTATTAAAGGCCTGACACTATGTGATTAACGAGAGTGCGGGCATCGCCAAGCTGGGCCGCTGTTGGGCTTAAAGGTAGGGGGTAAGAAGATGAAAGGGCAGCGCAGTTCTATACCAGAGACCAACAGGAGTAATATCGCCAGCATTCACACAACCATATATGCACACACAGTTTCAAATTTCAAATGAATGCACATATTCACAATATAGTCCTACAACATAAAATAATGAGAAGTTGCATTAAAACACCAGTTGCTGCTCATGAAAACCATGATTCCACTAATATGCACTCTTGCATTATTCACAATATACTAAACATGACAATGTAACACATTAAGAGGGCAAAAGGAGTGATTTAATTTTTCATATTTCAGCTTGTATTCACAGCTTTGTTCCCTATTAACTGTTAGCTGAACTCCCACCGCATGTAAAGGACTTTGAATTTTGACTTTATTCTCCTCAAAAAGGAAAGTAATGTCTTTTGCTGCAATCCATTTTGTCTCGCTGTGATTCAGAATTAATTATTGAAGGCAGCTCAGTCGGCACAATGGGGTTGGACAGGACCGGGTGGGTGCGCAACAACTTCCGTGAACTCCAGAGAGCGTGCTGCATACTTGAAACCATACGCTCAGCTGGCGGCTCAAAGAGAGACAGCCACATAACCAGTGAGCAGACGAGAAATGCAGGGTCTTAAGGATGCGACCAGTCAGTCAGTAAGCGCTGTACTGCACTTAGTGAATACGTGTAGCGACGGGTACTGATGACAAGCAGAGGAAGAGGAAAGAAGACAAAAACAAGAAAAGAAGGAGGAAAGAAAGAAACCTCCATACACACAGATGCCACTCACATTGTTCCTTCACAAGCCCCCCCTTTTCATTAATGAAGTGCACTGCAGTGTGATATTACATATGGTTTCTCACTTTACTCTCAGTGATTGAGATATCGAAATGGCCTACAGGAATCTTAGAGACAAGATGATTGAGAGAGATGAGAGCCAAATCAAAAGAGAAATGAGATGGTGGGGCATTATCTCAAAGAACGAGGATATGGGTGTGAAAGACAGAGATACTACAGAGTAAGAAACAGATGGTCAGACTGATGGTTCAATGGTCTGCATCACTGAATAATGCTATCTGTCAGAATAGAGGTGCTCTGTCATAATTTACTCCCCTTAATATCCACTGTATTTTTGTAGCAACTTCTAGCCAAACCTATATTTATCCTTAGAAGGGTTAAAAAAGTGAAAATTATTAGTGTTTTTCATTCAGCAATGACGCATACAGCTTCCCATGAAAATTCACAGAAAACTGTTCTTTTTGGCTTCCTCTTGCAAGGGCCCCCACATAGACAAGATGTTTCCAGAAATCCCTGCTTCAACATATAGCAGCAGGAACACAGAATCTGTGTCATCCACGCTCACCTGATCACCTGTCTGTGCAGCCACATTATGAGCTGTGAGTTGCACTGTGGTACAGCGAACAGGTTAAGAGGAAGGCTGTGTACCAACATGGTTCACTGGTAGTTGCAGCCTGCCATCCCTGTAGGCCTTTCACCTTGTTCGTAGCTTTTTTCCCTCTCTTGTTGGCTGCCTTATCAGAATGCATGAAACATGACAGGAGCTGCATCGTTATCTGGCCCCTTCACTGTTATGATGTACTGTATGTGGCACGGTCTATATTTGTGGCTAGAACCTGCAGGGGAGTTAAGCTAGAGCAGCACTGCCTCCAAAGCTCACAGACAGAATATCCACATATACACATTTATAAATGCATACATACATTCATGAGAAATGAATACATGCATTCGTGAACACAGCCACCAGTGACAAAAGCACTCGGGTATTTATTCTTGAGTGAGTGCTCCATCTCTTGAGATTATATATTTTTAACAAGTCCTCCCCGGCACCATATTGTTTCACGACCTTGCAGGAAGTACCTGCGTGGAGCTTGCTTGCTAGTAAGGTGAAATGAGCTGCTTTATGAGTTATTGATGAAGCAACCTTTGCATGAAGCTCCCATTCTCTAGCTCAGCATAAATAAGGCTGGGGAGCCGGTCATCGCCAACGGCAGGAGTGATGGTAACACTGTCAGATTTGATAATGGTGTATGTTATGCTTAGGTTTACGGTTGGTGTTCAGTGACAAGGTCACTGTGGAGCTGTTAGTGGTTATGGCCATTGGAGATACACTGTATTTCTCTAGAAGTTTTATTAAAGTTGGATAATTATTTTTATTTTCATGCCAAGCAATAAGTTTTGTTTCCCTTGTATTTATATGTAAGAACAAGAGTACCCTGGGCTCAGCATGGTTCTGTATTCTCATCCTCGAGGGGGATCTTCATACAGCAGAGGACTATTTATTAATCAATAACCAAATGAGTCCACTTGGCAATAGAGCAGTGCTGCATCTCAGAGAGGCATTATTAACAAACTACTATTGTATTCATTTAATGGTTGATCTGCTAGAGGAGGATTTCTGTGTAGGGGTGGCATCATATTTTTTTGGTGTTCAGCTTTAAATTACACAATGGCTTGTGACTGCAGTGTTTTCAGCAGCCAATCAGAAAGGCACATTTTTTTTATGATAACATTAGCAAGTCTCTCAGACTACACAATTACACAGTAGAATGGTTTTGAATTAATGAAATAAAACATCAAGATAAGCAGAGGTCAAAGAAACAGATTATGATTTGGCAGATTTTTTGAAACTTGGGACTTGTCATTGTAAAATAACGTGCACACACTCTGCAGACTTCAACAGGCTCCTCACAGCTTTCAAATACATTTTAACTCATGTTAAACTGTCTCATGCTGTCTGTGTATTAATAGCTCCAACAGAATATTCACTAATGGAAGCTGTAAAACAGTGACTAAGCAGTGATGTAATTGTGTTTTAATCACTATTCAGAGCTGATTATTGAAGAAAAAACAAATTGACACAAATGCTGATTAATTTTCTCTTTAAAGTCCATTCTGGAAAAAGCAGAATATTTGTGGAACCTTTGGATTTTGTTGTTCACCATCAGGATATTGGTTTTCTGCTGCAAACACAGCAAATGCCAGGATAACTCTGTCATCGTTCCTGCTCCATCTCCCACCTCTCTGGGACAAATAAGAGGCGTTTGTGTGTCTAGAACACTGCTTTGATTGATCTGATCAATAGCTCATATGTTCCAAAGTAGTTTTAAACTCCTCAGAGGGGAGGTGACACTAACAACTTTTTAAAGTTTGACGGCTGCTCTTTCTGAGCATCTGAGCAAGCTTAGCTGAGTGACTGACAGCTGCTTTGTGGTTGTGTGCCCTGCGTGTGTTCTCCCCCCATCTGTGTGTACGAGCACTTCCGTGTGTATGTTTTGAAGCAGCCCGGCTGAATGCTCAGACGCGCTGATCCAGGAAGGCAGAAAATTCGCAACAGCACACTGAGCTCTCAGATTCTGGGATTTTCTTTTGCTCGTTTGTACTCTGTTCTGCAGCTCTGGGTTTGCCGTTATTGAGTGCAATGTTCTGGGGGAGATTGGGGTGGAAAGTCTCGAGTTCCAATGTGTGTATATGTGCGTAAGCGTGTGCATGCGTGTGTTTTTTTCCATATTTGAATGAACCAGCCAGCTACTGTCCCAGACAAAGAGGGTGACAACAAATCTATCTTTGGTAGATCTTCGGCCCTCTTCCTCTGAGGCAGACTGCCGGACTCTGCAGGGAGGGAGGAGATTGAGACTAAGGGAATTGTCGCCCATAGGTGCAGACTAGCCTGCTCTTACAGTAACTAAGAGTGGAGGATTAGCTGAGAAAGGCTTTTCCTTCCCACGTGTCTTAAGAAGGGCACCTCTAAATACTGGACTATAAATAAAGGACAAATGGAAAAATGCAGATGATGTTGTGGCCTAGATTTGGAGAGAAGAGTTTTTTCTTCTTTCTCCTCCATGTATGCGGGTCAAAAAGGAGTTATATCTGTAGTGTATTTAGGCTCAGAGCTTTTGATATATGCTTTTATTTTTGTCTGAAGTCGAAATTATTTCATTCTCCCTAATCCTTACAGTGTCTATCTTAATATGACTCTGTTCAGATGGTCAGCCAGTTGTCTTAGCTTTATCTCATTTTCTGTTAACACGATACAGACAGCACTTGTCATCTCATTCCTTTGCGCTGACAAAATAATTGTCTCCCTTCTACTGAAGCCCAGTATAGTCACGTTGTAATCCATCGATACTCACTTAACATGGCAGGGAATAATTACCTGCCATTTCCCAACCTTTCTGTGTTAGATATTGGATACCTTGTTTTGAAATGCCTATAGCAATTTTGTTAATCAAGGGATGCATTATTACATTAATTGGTTTTGATTAAGTGGTTAATTAATGGATGCCACCTCTGTCAAGCACAGCCCCACAAGAGGGTGGAGTTGATGTTGGAGCTCCCAGATGCAAATGGAGACGTTGCGGAATTAGAATAAATGAGTTTGTTTGCGAGACTGAGAAAGAAAATACAAGGGCAGCCAAGCATTAAATTCAATTGAGTAGAACCTGTCGATAGCAGGGCAGAGGGCCATTTATTCCAGTGCCTTCGTATAGGATCCTTGTCACCCACACATCGTGATGAATGAGAAGCTGAGAGATGAAGACAGAGAGATCACGGGAAAACAAGAAATACAAAACTTTCAAAAAGAAAGAAAAAGAGATTTCAAGATAGATTTGAACAAGCGGCTGGCAAAGATGATGTACAGTAACTGATTTTCAAGTAGCTTTTACCCTGCTAGGGTGAACAAACACAGTGAAGTTTGGCATATAACACAAAACGCCCCAAAAGGCTTGGTCTGACTATATGATCCTACATCTGTACTCAATATACAATATTTGTTGTTTCAATGATAATTGTTCAACTGTCCATACACACTTAGGATAGCATACATACCATCGTAAGCCTTCATCTCCAGAGTGATGTGACAGCATTCAGATGGTTTACTACACCAGCTATAATCCGTCTTAATCTTCTGCTACTTAGCTCATTTCATTCCCAGTTGTCCGAATGACTGCAGGGTAGGGTTGGTACAGACAGAGCTAAGGCTGCTATCGAGGAGCAGAGCGGAGCTCGGCTCCATAGTATGACACCCTTGTGTATAGGGATTAAATCCCCCCTAGGCCTATTGAAATGTCAAATAAAATGATCAGTGATTTCAATAAAAAAACGAAATCAGCGTTTGATAAAGTTTTATCCTGTTCAAGCCATTCAACTGAGCTTATGTGTTCTGCGATTGGATATGTGTATATGAATGCACAAGTCTCAATCTATTGTATGTGTGTGTCTTTTGAATTGATAATCCACACATTGTCAGTGTACAGCAGACATCACAGTGAGGATGCCAGCTACAGAAATATTATCCCTTGTCTACACCAAATGTAACTCAATTTTTTGTTGTCCTTCACACTGGCTGGCTCCCACTCCAGCTCCGTCAAATGTGTCACAGTGACCTGATGTGTTTTTTTTTAAAACTTACATGTGTAATTGTTCTGTTTAAAGTGAGTCATTGTTAAAAATGTCAGTTAGATTTCAGGGCAAGCTTTTGGTCATTTTTAACAGGTAGTTCCTTAGGAGGGCTAATGCTATGTTGGACTGGAAGGACCATCCACTTCATAGGGAGTTTTCAGTGCACCTGTTTGGAAGACTAAAAGACTTAATGTCTCTTTAATCCCAAGTACTATTATTGCTTAATATGATATGCTTAATAGAAATAAAGTAGTACTCAGGCTTCATTCCTTGCACTTTATTGGCACATTTGCCCACTTGCACTCATATATTTGTACTTCGTATGAATTTCCATGTCCCTGTTCCGTGTCCCTGTTATTTATTGTTGATGTTTCTCCCTTTGTATTCTGTCATTATGTCCTTGCTGTATAACAAAGTTCCCCTAGTGAGACAATAAATAACCTTGAACCCTAACTGTGAGTTCATCTGTAGTAACTGGTAATCTTGTGACACAGAACCCCTGCAACTTTAAAAAATGACATTTTTCCAAGGACATGTTGCACATCCATAGGCAGTATACTAAGTCTGACTGTGACTGAAATGTGATTGAACACAACCACTGTGGACACTGATGGAGTGAAGTGGCTGCTGCGCTGCTGACAGAGCCAGCACTGACCTTACTGTAAGAGTCAAAGAAGCTATGTGTCAATGTGTCATGTACAGTACTGCTGTCTAACTGAAATAGACATAAAACACAGGGATAGAGAAAGAGATGGAAGAAGACAGAAGACAAAACAGAGAAGTGATTGACAGACTTAAAGTCTACAGCAAAGAGGAATGTTTCATAACAGCAGCACTGCTCAGGCTCAGACGGAGTGCAAGACAGACCAGAAGCAGAGAGACAAAGGCAGAGGAAGGTAAGCAGTGGGGTGATTTGAAGAGAACAAGCTGGAGAGGTTTGGCAAATGACGACAGCAACGAACTGTTTCTTTCCCCGTATCACCTCTTTCATAATCCTTTTATCTAATGTCTCCTTCTCTCTTCATTATGCTGTTCTCACCACTTCTTTTCTTCATCCCTTAACTTTCTCATTTTCATCTTAGTGATCTTTTTTTTTTACCACATGCTACCTTCAATGCAGGTGGAGTTGACAACAGCTTCTTGTCACGTGCCAGCAAGAACCTTCCCCATGAGAGTGAGGTTCACATTACCCACCCCCAAAATCCAACCCCTCTCAGCACAGGTGCACCCACCAACAATAAGTCAGTATTGCAGCAATAAGGGCATGATCTTCCCATCAGCTAACGCTACCACTTATGTTCAATTGTGGAACTTTAAGCCAAGCAAGATGCACCACTGCCAGTTATGTTATGCATTTTATTGAGTACGACTCCTGTAATAAATGCACCTATGAATCCAAATCATTTCCAATCTGTTATCTGCTACATTTAGGTTTAGACTTTTACATGCAAACGTAACTACAGTTAAAGCTTTAGTTTTGTAGATCTGTAATTACCTTTTGTTGGCCAAGAGCATATTAATAAGACAGCAGCCAGGTTTAATTTGGCATTTGTGCTGGTTACCAACAGAGTTAGATTAATGAAATTAATTTTATAGTCACAGATTAAATCTGCCACAAGGTACGTCTGTCATTTCATATAGCAAAACAGGTTTCCCGACTCGTTTATTCACTGTTTTTTGGTAATAAAAAAGAATGAGGATAGATAAAAGATTTAATAATTTATCGTTGAACTTCGAGCTTATCCAAGTTTGTTATCAGCTTGGATGTGGTCCCAAAAAAAAGGAAAGCACTGTCAAAACATTGACGCTAACTGCTGAGGACTGAACCCCAAGCTCTAACTACCTATCTAGCAAGTCTTCACCAGTCTCTTCCACCGACTTCTTTCCTGCTTGAACTGCACGTTTTATTATTATGAGTAAAGTACACACATACACATATAAAGTTGCATCTACACATTTGTGAGGCACACACACACACACACACACACACACACACGAGCAAACAAACAAACACGCACAAACTCTTGATATTCTCTTTTAAGTTTCCGCAGCCACTGTTTTCCATTCCCAATAGGCTTTCAACAGGCTTCGTTATACTGCATTATTGATGGCTAGTTTGCTCATCTACGCAATACCATTAAACTGTCGTCTTTTTTGTAACACAATGTATTAACGGCTTAATGTCCTCTCATAAATTACCTGACAAAGACTGTGACACAAATAACCATGCGGCAGGGTTCTGGAGGGAAAGACATTTTCAAGTACAGATGGATCCATCAGCAGTGCAGTAATAGGCTGAAAAGTCATTAACATAACATTAATTCCTTTATTAGGGATACTGGAAACAAATAGCTTTTCAGAAAGATTCTGACTCTGAGCCAATCCACTGCTGTACGTGAGAGAATCAGCTTACACTCAAGTAAAATACTTGTTGAAGGCTTAGAAGTAATGAAGCCCCCACTTCCCTTTTCTCGTTCACTTTGTTTTCTGTGTTCTGCTTTCTTTCTCAGCATGTCCTCCACTCTTATTTTTCTTTGTGTTTGTTGCAGACTTTCTCTCCCACTCTCACCCCCCTCTGTCTTTCTTTCTCTCCCTCCGTCAGGACCTGATTGTGCTGTGAAGGCTGTGATTGTGTGTCTGTGTGTAATTAGCTGTTTGAATGAAGGGCAAGTTAATGAGATCAACTTCAGCTGTCCCTACATGGGAATAGCTCTGACACATAGCAGAATTGTTGGGCTGCGGATGTGTCTGTCTATGTGCATGTGTGTCACATTGTCCCCCAGAAACCTACACTCACATGCGCCCGCAGGCTTTCGCTGAATGTGAAGCATCTCCACCACCTGCATCCAACACAAATGTTTCTGCCAAGTGAGAACTGTTCTTGTGTGATGCAGACCGTACCATTTTATTTAAAGCATTTTGTTAAGAGTCTCTTGAAATATATCTCAAGTTTTTAAAAGTAGACTTACAAAATGCAGGCCTAGTTTGCACTGGCATGTATTAAATGGTTTTGGTGACCTGCAATACAGCAGTTTTTCCATTAGCCTCAATATATATCTGTAGGACCTCGCCATCTGTGTCAAGTTTCCAAGGACTATCACTTTCTCTGATGGTTGGAAAATCCATTTTAATTTGAAAAGCTATTGCATTTTCACATTTTGGATTGATGCCCATTCATAATTCATAATTCATTTACCCATATCTATATTCAATTCAGTCAGCCTGATGTGCTCTAAGGCTTCCCAGGTGAGAGACCTTGATCAGAGGGTAAACCCTCCCAGCGGGTTGTTTAGAGGGGTGGGCCGTGCATGGTTGCCTGCAGTCAGATAGAATTTGATGAAATGCCTCTCATCTACAATCTTGATATTGGGTTTGTACCAGACAGTCCGCATACACAGTTCATGTCCATTATATCCATTTCATTTTGTGGACATGCGTGTCTGATGGAAACTGCATAACTCAACCTTAAAACCACTCTAAAAAAGTATTTCCTACAAGTTGGTACTCGCCACTAGTTTGTTGGTGAACTGGATTTTTTCCACTTTGTTTAGACTGAGCTTTAATCAATGTACTCTATTAGTCTGTGTTTATTTTCCAATAAAATTTGGGTACTTATTTTACTGGTGTCCTTCGTTTCCTCATCCATATACATTTGGAAAATCTGGAGATTTGTTTATAACCTGTTTGGTGGTACCTATCATGTAGCTTAATCCTCAGACTCGGTGAGGATTATGCCAAAACTACACAAAGAAGACTCGGGTTACAGATAGCTGCTCGGTGTGCATACCACATACGTATCGGCAGAGTTTGACTGCTGTTGTGATTTATATTGTTTGGAGGACAGTTCTGTTCCAATGCGCTTCACAAACTGGAGTGCGGTTGATACAAGGCTCTCTGTTAAACAGGGTGGTAATCATCATTGCCACGGCAGCGTTGAGCTGCAGAGAGTCCTGCTGTGTGGCTGATGTTGTGGGAATGACTCAAAGGTGTGACTGAATGAGAGATCAACAGGGGAGTGTGACTGTCCTAGTTTTTGCTTTTGCCTCCTCGATGGGTTCTCTATGTGGTGAATGTGTATTCAGAGGACGGTTTGATTGAACAACTGGTCGTTTTTTTCTGTTTTCTTTTTTATGATTGTTATTTTCCTTTAAGGGGAAAATAGACTTTCTGGACTGTGTTTGGTAGTTTAAAGTGGAGCAACATGACAGTTTCCTTTCCCAGCAGAAGCACTACTTTAATGAATGTGTTTACGAGTGTGTGTGTGGGTGTGTTTGCTCCAGCATGCTTCGATGAATAGTCAGATTGCTCATGCTGTTCAGATGGTGTAGCCTGTCCAGACTGGTGCCATGGGGTGCTGCCATACTCCAGTTGGCATGGGTATGTACCATGGCAGAAGTTTGGACACCAATATTCCCTCTGTTGATTTTTTTGACACACTCCCCAGCTCTCTCAGCATTGAGGGTGTTTAAACACCATCTGTCCTTAGTGCCATCTCCACCCCATTCTGCACCCCTCGACATCCACACTCCACAAACCTAGTTTATTGATTTCAAGTACCCTCCGATGTTCCTCACACCGCTTCCTCCAGCTCATCTTTTTCGACAAACTATCCATTCTAGTTGATAGCCTCCTCACCTGACCAAAGCCACTACAAACCGCTTCCCATGATTGCTTCTCAGTCATCATCTCTACCCCGCCACTTAACTATACTTTACCTACTCTTTGCAAGCCCAACTTACTTTTCTTTGCCTGCTTTTCACCCCATTTAAACAATGTGTTTTTTAAGATTTTTCCTGATTTTTTTTATCTTTTAGAACATAGTATATTGATGGAAAAGAACAGAAATGTGTATCAGATGAGATGATAAAGATGTTAGTCTCCAACCTACTAAACTGCACATGCACATGCTTATCCTGCTACACACGCTTTTTTCTCCTTTGGCTCTTTACTTGTATGCACCACCAAAACCACTTTTATTTTACTTGGTATCAGTCGTTCATTCTTTTGAATACAAACATTGCCAGAAGCAGCTTTGAAGCTGTGGAGCCATTAGTGGACCTTCACCCATTATTCAGCACCTGGGATGAGTCTGCTGCAGAGAGCTAGCATCTTAAAGCACCAGCACACCAAACCTAGAAGTATGTGTGTAATTGTGTGTGTGTCTGTATCTGAATGTGGGCAGTCTCTTGGTTGTGGTTGCTGTGTGCCAAAACAGATTAGCGCTTCATGGATTGTTTGGACTTTGATGTAGACACTGAAGTTTGGAGATAAGTTTCTCCCCACACTTTTCTTTCCCACAGATACGTGGTAGTAACTTTAATGAGTTCTCTCCTCTAGATCTCCCAGAGTATGTCAACACAAGTGTGTGCAGTTAGTGTGTGTGTGTGTTTGTACATGGGAATACATTTTTGTGTTTGCGATGTTTGTGACTCCCCCCTCGCTGCAAGTGGGATTGTTGATCCGTGGTCGCTCCCACTCAGTAAACAAAGCAATCAAGTGATTCAGTTAATATTAATTAGAAATGTCAAGGCCCTTGCTTTCCCAGTTGGTTAGCATTTATTGTCCCTCACCTGAGTAAATCTTTCCCCTCTCTACCTTTCCTTGGTTGACCTGCCTTTGCATTTCCCAAGATATTGTGCTTTTTAATCTACAGATCTCCTCTCTGACTGCGATTTTGCTCTTGGCGGTGCTTTCACCCTCTTAACACCTGCTCTGTAGATTCAACGCTCCCCTGTGTCAGGATAGCGATAATGGTAGTCACACTTCATATTCCTAACATAGAATTGCAAGAATTGGCCTGCTGGAGCTCACTCATTCATTTTCTGCACTCTCTTAATCCTTGTCAGGGTCATAAGGGAGCATGAAGCTTATGCCAGCACACACCGGGCACAAAGAAGAGAAGCACACAGCAATTCCATCCCAGGACTAACACACACCTACTCACATACAGACTATATGGACAGGTCAGATTCTTCAAACCATCTCACTTTTATTGGTTAAACTGCGGAAAGGGACTTATTTTTGGTGATCAGACAAAAGCAGAAATTTGTATAGAAGCTAATGCAAACACTGGAAGAACATGATTACT
Organism: Micropterus dolomieu; assembly: GCF_021292245.1. Lineage (NCBI taxonomy): Eukaryota > Metazoa > Chordata > Actinopteri > Centrarchiformes > Centrarchidae > Micropterus > Micropterus dolomieu. The sequence goes on along the minus strand of NC_060171.1, from coordinate 26,914,104 downwards.
CCATGCAGTATGGACCACTGATTTGTGGCAATGAGGAAGAGACAAAGTGAAAGAGAGCATTAGAAAGTGAGAAATAGAAGCTGTATATGTTTTTTTAAGAAGTACCTGCCTCTCTGTTTGCTATAATATGTATGGTGATGATCCAAAATTCAGCAGATTTAAATCAAAGCGTCTCTTGTCGAGAGTAATGCTTTAGGCTAATTGAAATTTGACAAGTGCTTTTATTGTAATTTAGTTTTATCACAGCAATAAGTACTTTTGCAAATAAATAATGCAGAAGTTGTGTACCAGAATAGTAACAATGGCAAGTTGCACTGTTATAGTGATGATATGAAATACCTGAAGCACAATAAAGTACCACAGAGTACTTGTACTTTTGCTAAGGAGGATTGCATTGACTCCTGTATCAATGAGTTCAATAAGGGCATCTGGAACTCCAATGTCACAGCTGTATTTTTCACAGGTGGAAATTGTAGGAGATGGATCGGCTCTTGTTAGGTGAAAATATTGAACTCACTGCCACCTTGTTAATGCCAGCTTTGTGGCTGAACATGAGCAGGAGATGAGAGCGTATCCGTCCACCGTCAGCCTTTGTTAAATTTGAGCAATTTGTGCTGTGCGGACTGCTGTCAATGGAGAAGTATCATTGGTCTGAGTCATAGCTTGCGGACTGTGTCACACTCCACACAGCAGAGCAAACAGAGCATTGCTGTGTTTTCCAAGGAAGTGCATATGGAGGGAGATTCACTTTGTCTGCCAGCAGCTGTGGCTTTATTAAGGCCTTGGCTGAATGGATCTGTGGCCATCTGCTCTGGACCAAGATACAGGGAGCGGAACTCTACAGTGCCAATTTCTGTAATATCTGTCTGCATCTGACTCTCCATGCTCTACACGCCGAGAACAAACACTCTCCTGCAAAGGCATGGGCATGAGAAGGGACACAGACCCTTTGCACTCCTGCCCTGCTCTTTAACACACATTTTTGACCACATATGATCACGTGAGCCAATCTTTTTAATTTACAAACATGTCCCCTTTTCCCAAAATAGCTGTGAGCTGGTGATTGTTATTTGTGTTAAGCAGATGGCATCCATGAATGAAGCATTACCAAAGTGTGTTTGATATGGCTTTGCTCAAATTGGTTGTTGTGTAGACCAAAGATTGAGTGTGTGTGCTATCATCATCCTCATCCTCATCATCATCATCATCATCATCATTGCTGGTTTAGACGTGGTTAATGTTGATGAATTTAATCTCTACATTTACATGCCATGTGTTTATTTCCACACTGCGGTATCATATGGCACCGTCGTAGTGAGGTAAAAACAAAACAAATGAGCAAATTAAACAATATTTATCCAGATCCAAAAAACATTATTCATGTCGGGTTAGAGGTCAGGGAAATGAAAACTCAGCAGCCAATCACCATCTGTGTGAGCAATTTTTACATTCCAATATTTTCAGACCGCACAGTGAACTAGTGTTCGCTGCATTTAGCGCAAAATCCTATGAACAAGGCATACCAGTAGCTGATTAAAAAAATTTGAGACATCTCACTATCTCTTATTGTTCCAAAAATCCTTTGGCAGGAAAAAGCTGCATAACAGCAAGAGAGCAAGCCAGAAAAGACAAGACGGAACAACACAAAATACTCAGTTTTCCCCTGAGGTGAAGAAAGGTTTTATAATGATCCCATGCATTTCCCCAGATTAAACATGAGCACTATTGATGCATAGCACATGCCAACTTGGATTAACATGCTGTAACACACACTGGCACTGAGGTGCTTTCTGGAGCAAGAGGAAGCTTTGCCCCGTCTGTCTGTGGATCTCCTGCAGCTCTTTTTCTACTGTTTTGGTGCATACATACAGAACGGTCTAGAGAGTCACACACACACACATTATGTAACTTTTTAACAAACACTTTAGGTGTATAATGAACATTCCTATTCAAAGCAACTTAAAATTAGTCTCATACAAAGGGCAGGAAATATTCATAGATGTCAAAAACAAACCATGTTACCCTAAATGGACATCTTGAGTATGGTTGTGACATACACGCATGCACATGAATGCACACACGGGCACAGAGAACAGAATCATATACCAGAAGAGAGGATAGCAAAGGAGATTCAACAGGGACTTTGACATCTAGACGCTTCAAACACAATAAAAAATAAGTGTTTGTAAAGCCTAAACTTACATTGAGAAGACAGGCTTAAGCTGCATCATTTTTGTGTCACACTGAGTGTACATTTGTTCAGCTATAAAAAATATCAAAGCAAGCTACATTTTACGTGAATTAACAATCAAATTATCATCCAATTAAAAACCCTATTACAGTCAAAATGGAGATGAATAGTAGAGTCTGCATGCGTGTGTGTGCTTCTGCATGTCAGAGTCTATGACAGAGCACAGTATAAGACTAAATGCAGAATGCCCCTGGTTTGCATGTAACAGAAGATGTGCTCCCCCAGTAGCATGAATCTAATTTCTCACAGCTTACATTGAGATGCACAGCACGTTTTTGGGAGAACAGAATGAATATTTGACCTCTCAAATCAACAGAGAAATGACCCGAATTTTTTCTTCTTCTGCATTATGTTCTGTGGCATTCTGGAGTAGCCAGCCAGTGTTTGCAAAAGAAAACACTGTACATTCTAAGAAGAGATGCTCTACGTGTGTGTCTGCCTGTCTCTGTTCATGCTTAAATGCCCATGTGTGAAATTACAAGGATTTTGAGTGATTTCTGTATTATATTTCCAGTCCCACTCTATTGAGAGGATGACAGATCCAATTCACTGCCATAGAGGACAGTTTGTGTTTATGCCAATTTCTTGTATGAAATGTCTTGTCAGTACAGTAGCAAGCACAGCACCATGCTTTATGCCCTGCTTTCCAGGGAAATTCTCCATGCTAGTACACTAGTTCATCATCATCTTGTCTTTTTTTTTTTGCCTAAATGGTACCACAAATTTTGGTTTTCGTTTCATTGACTAAGAATTCTAATTAGTTGTTCATCATAATTCATCATGAAAAAATTATGGGAGTCCAAATGGTGAAATGGATTTATATGGAAGGTACTGAAAGGACACGGAAGAGCCGAGGGGAAGTTCACCTGTAATATTGCCACTGAATGATGGCACCATATCTCTGCTGGAAATGATGCATTAAGCTTGCATAAAAACCAGGAAAGATGACCTCCCTCCCCCCAATTACTGCCTTTCTCTCTCTGTCTATTTTTCTCACATTGAAACCCAAACCAGACAAGCTAACTAAAAAAAAACACGACCTCCTGCACAGCCTCTCTTCAGTAGTATCTGTGCTACTGAGTGTGATGAATAAATGAACAAACACGAAGCCAGACACATGGGTAGAGATTGTTGCATGCCCCGCTCCCATGTTTTAATTAAAAAAAGGACAAAAATAAAATGTAATGTAGCTTCAATTGCAGGTGCCAGACATGTAAAAGCACTCAATAAACAGCCCCACAAAACCTCGAACAGATGAAGGAAAAGTGTGTTTTTGAGTGTGTATACATGCATTTACATGCATTGTGGACACAGCTTGACAGCACTGTGGTGTGTGCTTTGGGTACAGCCCATTTGTGTGTGTATCAGGCTCAGTGATGCTCACTGCTTTTCAGACCTGTTACTCCCCTGCCACCGCACCAACCTGTCAGCTCCCTGTCCCTCCTCCTCCTCTCTCTCTCTCTCTCTCTCTCTCTCTCTCTCTCTCATTCAGTCTCTCACTGTGTGTTGATAAATGGTGCCCAGGTGATGAGATGACAGTAGCTGTAACTGCTCTGTCTCTCTTTCTCTCAATAGGAATTTGAAAGGTGCTTTATTTTGCCAGTGATACCAGTCAGGAGGTTGCAGATTCTGACCCATTCACCCTATTATTATAAGAATAATACCGCTGTCCAAAATTTCAATCACATCTCAATAGATGTCCTGGGAAGGCTGCTCGTGTGAAGCAGCAGGATACAGTTAGCTGTGTTTCAAATGACTTGTGGTCACTCATGTGAAGTTAATGTTTACAACTTGTATGCTGCCAGCCAGCCCCTGGCGGCTCTGACATATTTCTGTTCCTCTGTTCAGACTCTGTACAAGACTCAGGATCAAAAAGAGCTTTCTGCATTGAAAAGGCAGTGCTAAGAATCTTTTCAGTTATTGTAGCCCAATTAGACTGTAATATAATGCAGCTGTAAGATGATGATATGTGTAAGAAGCATGTCTCACACATGAAGAAAATCCCCAAAACAAGCAGTCCAAATATGTCACTATTTTCTGACATGTTATAAAGCAACTGTTTAAATGATAAATTCTTATCAAAAACTTATTCACCAGATTATTTGATAGTGAACATGTAGCAACTGATCCAAGTCTGTGTTCATTCTGATCCTATAATCAGACAATAAAGGCCATCACAGAGAGAGACACAGACACACATCAGCTCTCCACCCAACACAACGCAGCACACAGTTGAGGGTTTTCCTATCTAGCCAGTTTTGCTGGTGCCTGGCTCAGCTCAACTACAAAGTTCGATTTGTTACATTTGTATTGCTTTGTAGTTACATTAACAACAAGCATCAGCAAGCTCCAATGCAATAAACAGATGTACTGATTATATGTAACAGAATGAGGTCAAGGTCAAAGTTTATTTATATAGCACGTTTACAAGCAGTCACTAATGCCCCAAAGTGCTGTACAGATACAGAGAACAGCATAAGATAAAAAGCATAATAAATAACCAAATAAAACCCTTCTAAAACAGAATATGCCAAAAACAATAAAAACAGACAACAGATAAAAACTATACTTAAAGCAATAACAACAATAAAATGTCACAGCTCAGCATGTGTTAAAAGCCAGTGCAAAAAGATGTGTTTTTAAAAGTGATTTAAAGCAATGTCTCAATAGAGGTAGCTGCTCTAACGTTGAGAGGAAGAGAGTTCCAGAGCTTAGGACCTGCTACTGAAAAAGCTCTGTCCCCTCTGGTTTTCAGTCTGGACCTTGGACAGTCTAAAAGAAACTGATCAGTGGACCTAAGTGCTCTGACTGGAGTGTGCAAAATCAGCATATCAGATAAATACGATGGTGCCAGCCCATTAAGAGATTTAAAAACAAACAATAAGATCTTAAAATGGATTCTAAAAATGACAGGCAGCCAGTGGAGAAACGACAGTATAGGGGTGATGTGGTCACTGCGCCTTTTCCCTGTCAGCGGGCGTGCAGCTGCATTCTGAACTAATTGTAATCGGCGAACTGAAGGCTGATCAAGGCCATAGTACAATGAGTTATAACAGTCCAGGCGATTTGTGATCAGGGCATGCACAACTTTTTCCAGTTGGCTATGGGGCAGGTAAGGCTTGACCTTCCCAAGACGTCTGAGCTGAAAGAAGCTTGTTTTTACCACTGAGCTAATCTGTTTATTGAGTTTAAAAGATCTGTCAATAAAAATACCAAGACTTTTTACAAACGGGCAGCAGTTTGAGGATATTGGGCCAAGAGCACTGTTAAAACCAGAGACATCGGACTCCCCAAAAATTACAACTTCAATTTGTCATAAGTTTAAAAAATTCAGTGACATCCAGTCTTTTACTTCATGTAGACCTTTTCTCAGTGCTTCAACTGAGTTTGTTTTGGTCTTCAAAGGTAGGTAAACATGACGTCATCTGCGAAGCAGTGAAAGGAAATTATTAAGGAAAGTATTTTTGGAAGATTGATCCCAGGGGCAGCATATACAGTGAGAACAAGACTGGGCCTAAAATTGAGCCTTGAGGCACCCCGCTGTCAATCGGGGCTTTGTTTGAGTAAAAAGGCCCGAGATTTACAGAAAAAGACCTGTCTGTCAGATATGACTGAAACCACTTCAGAGCTGTGCCTTTAATGCCTGCACAGGACTCGAGTCTGGACAATAAAATCTTGTGGTCAACCGTATTGAACGCTGCAGTCAAATCTAAAAGCACTAGCACAGCAGAACTACCAGAATCAGAAATTAAAAGAAGATCAATAAAAACTTTTAAAAGAGCAGTTTCTGTACTGTGACAAGATTCAAAACCAGATTGAAATTTTTCAAAGATGTTGTTGGAATTAAGGTGCAATTGAAGTTGGGCATATACCACTTTTTCTAGAACTTTAAATAAAAAAGGAAGCTTAGAAACTGGCCTGCAGGTGAACAAAGCAGAGGGGTCCAAATTGTGCTTTTTCAGGAGGGGCTGTACAATGGCCTTTTTAAAAGCAGCCGGAACACACCCAGTTGAAAGAGACATGTTTATCAAATTTAAAATACAAGGCCCAACAGAGTCAAAAACATCTTTAAAAAGCTTGGCTGGAAGGCTGTCTAATGAGCAGACGGAGGGTCTTAAACTTTGGACCGTCTTTGACAAGTCAGACAAAGGTATTGGCATAATGAGGGGATCAATCTGTACATTTTCCCTTGGATTTTGAAATAGAGGAATATTGGAATAGATCTATAGTAAAGTAAATGGATGCATTGCACTGTACCCAGAGAAACACACATGCACAATCACACACCAAAATTAACCTCACATATACTTAAAATAAACCATTCAGTTCAACATCAGTTATAACCTATCATTATAGAGTACTCCATCACAACTGCAATTGTTTAATTTTGCCTATTGCCATTGCTCTTAAATCAGGAATTGCAGTGTACGGCTGTGGTATAATTATGATTTATGTCAACAATGAGTCTGTTTTTTACCATTTGATTGCTTGTTCACAGAAGTGCTAGTACCTAAACGCTCCCTCGCCTGAATAAATAAATATCAGCCTTGTCACTGTTCCTCTCTCTCTCTGTTTCATTCTTTGTTTTCCATTGCTGCCTCAGTCCCTCATTTACTGCAGCAGGTTTCACCTGGTGAATGCTAAACACATATCACATCTCTCACATCCAATTTTACCCATTGAGCAGTGAAAGATTTATTTCGATGTGATTTATTACATCGTCAAAGGCATGTCCACTCTCTCCTGAATTCTGTTTTGTCTCTTTCTGTGCCTCTTTGAGAGGCTGGTACTTCATGTCTGAGTGGAAAGACAGCAGTGTAATGTAATATTGTATTTCAACATTGAACTAAATGTTCATTGCGTCTCTTCTAATGACCAACCACTCAGTGGGAGTACGAACTGAGAGTCAGGCGTCGTGCTGCATCTGATCATCTTCTATGAAATGTGGTGATTTGAATTCAGCTGACGGTGCCCATGCTTATTTTGTGTTACCCCTCTGGAGACTGGCGGCGAAGGCGGTACCCCTCTGGAGGCTGGGCAGGGCTGAAGTCCAGCGAAGCAGCACCACAGGAAACCTGGGACAGGACTGCTGGGCTGAGGACCTGCAGCAGGGTACTGGAAAACATGTACTGGACGGCTGGACCGGACCTCGGACTGGACTCAGGGAGCTGGCGTCAATCAGACCATGGACTGGACTCGGGGAGCTGGCGTCGGCCGGCCTTGGACTGGACCCAGGGACCATCAGTGGAGCTGATGTCAGTCCACCGACTGAGAATCAGCCAAGACAGGAACCACCCCAGTGGCACCAGGCAATGCAGTCTCTTGCGGGTTAGCCAACTGTGGTGCTGTAGGGCTGGGCCGAAGAGACTCTGGGGCAAGGGGTGCTTGAGGCTGCTGCTGACCTTGGCAGCTGTGATGGCCACGTCTCGCTAGCAGGTTGGGAAACAGGCAGGCTGGTGGAAGCTGACTAGCTGGTCGTTAGCAGGCCGCGGAGAAAGGGCAGAGTTGTCAAGAAAGTTTATTGCCCAAATACGTACTGAGTCTCTTAGCGATGGTTTAGCAGAAACCTTCCTTCGAGCCAGCGACAAAATAGCCTCTATATGATTGTTACTGTCAGCTCCCCTCCACATGGCCTTGAGTCCACCAGTGCATCAGAAACTGTGTCTGCTGGATCCATATCTTGGTTGCGTCGTACTATCAGATGAGGTGCAGGCTGAGTGCAATGGCAGACCCGAAGCATGGACCCGAAATGCAGACAATCGCAGGGCTGGATAAATTTGCAGGTTTATTGAAATGATCACAGTCAGCTTACAGGACAAGGTAGTCCAAACACAGGGGTAAGTCCAACAAATGCAAGGCAATCCAAACACAAAGGAAAAATCCGGAAATCCGGAGGAAAATAGAACATAAGGTAGAACACTTAACATTAGACTACAACGCAACAAAGACTGAACATAACTGAGGGCAATATATACTGAGGCACACCACCCACACACACAAGAAGGCAGGGCAATTAGTACAGGTGAGACACATTAGGAATCAAGGCAGACAGGAAACAAAGCTAGACAAGAACACCAAACACCAATGATTACGAAATAAAACAGGAAGTAAAGCTACTGACAAGACATGAACGTGTGAAACCAGATACAACAGAGAACAAGGAACCAATGACCAACTAGCCAAACCTAAACAAGAACACAGAGGCAAAGATTAAAACAGGAATGGACATTAACTAAATTACATAAAAACACCATACTCAAATCTAAGTTCGTGACAATGACAAGAGAGCCCATTACTTCTCGTTATTACTGCCTCGAAAATACACGTTAATTAACCATTGAACTAACAGTATCACTGAAAAAAGTCCATCCTGACTGTTGGCATCGACTCAGAGTGGACTCTCCAATGTGTTGCCCAGTTGAGTGTTTGATTGAGCTCGCCTGCAGAACCAGATTAATGAGGTCTACACATACGTGCCAGGCAAGATCAATGAATCGCAGACAAATAAATCAAGACTTTTCAAATAGTAATTTGACACAGGTCTCGTCTGCTTATTTGAGTGTACATTTATGTCCACTTGTTATATTGATCATCGCCTTTCCCAGAGGCTCAGTCATCCAGAGGGAGCTTTTCAGATGACATCACGGGTCCCCAGGTGGTTGATTTGTCAGTATAAAGCCATCAGTCATCGTTTTTGACATGATAGCTCAACTTTTAATGCAGAGACCTTTATGCTGGAAATGTGTCCCTTGATTTGCCACGGAAAAAAATGAAAAGTGATATACAGACCGTTTCTATGAAGTCGATAAGAGCCTTTGAGAACAGAGTGCTGCAATGGAGCCCATGACTGGATCCAAGGAGGATGTAGGAGTGTGTTGTCCCTGAATTGTCAGTCAGCTTTGTTTTAGTGGCTGTGTGTATTTATCACCACCCTTAAGTGCTCTCACAGAGTGCCTTAGGGACTATAACTCTGACTAATGGAAAACAAAGACCTGGCCAAGACAGGCAGGACACTGCATCTCTCCTTCTGGCAGATATACCTAAATCGTCTTTACTCAGATGTTCATATAGATCCAGACATCTGAAATTATATAAATTGTAATATATTTTTGTCTGCAATTGCACGTAAAAGCTCCATACATGATTTTAAGTTCATATGTAGTCCATGGCATTAACCATGTCACAATGGGGCACCCAGTTCATGGCATTACAGCCTCACAAACTGAAACAAACCACCACTGTTTGCTGTTTACATACAAGACACGAGGTTTTGCTTATCCAAGTGTGTATTAATTGACATGTCTGCAAAATGGCTTGCATTAGCTGTGCCAGTTAATAGGTTGGTGTAAGAGAAAGAGGCAGTGGGGAGAATGATAGGTTGTGAGATGGAGTGATTGAGGAACAGTGAAAATATGGGAGGTGGAGAGGACACATTGATGCACGAATAACCAAGTGCAGTAGTCTACACTTAGCTTTCACTGTAGAACAGATAAACTTGTTTGACCTTAGCGCACGCTACAGGAAAGTGGAAGGATATATAAAGACAGAAAATAAAGAAAGGAGTGATAGAGGGCCCAGTATATCAACTGCAGGGATGCGGCTGTCCAGATGTGATTTTTCAACTCCCATCTCTCTCGGCTCATCTGAAATGCAGCTCGCTCTTACATCACAGCAACCAGAACAGCACACACTATTATAATATGTGTCAGCCAGTGACACTATCTGATTGCATTTAGTCAGCTTTCATATGCCTGCTGTCAAAGAAATGCTTCTGCTGTTACTTTTTTGTTTAATACCGGAAAAGATAGACAGTACCTCTCTTCCTGTCCTTGTTTTCTCGTCTTTGTTTTTGTGCTTTCTCTCCTCTCTGCCACACGTGCACAAATTAGCTTCAAACTTCAGAACAGATTGATGTTAAATGTCTGCAAGGATGCTCCAACCTTTACGCACATGCAAACACTTGCGGGTGAATGTATGGCTTGGATGACCTTTTCAGTTATATACCCTCATGACAAGGTTGACATTGCTGTTATTCCAAAGTGAATGTTTTTATAGTGAACGATATCCTCTGTTATTTATGTCATTCATGCATGTTGTGCATTCAGGCATGCGTTGAACCTTAGCTTAATGGCAGTTTATTATAACTTTTTTCACCATCACAGACTAATAATAATCATTTTTTGTTATCCTGCCTACCACTGCAGCTGCAACCCTCTGTCCGCTACACAGATTCCCTGCTTAGATGAAACAAGATGCACTTGCAATGATGGGAAGCACCTACTATTGTCAAAGCATTTTCTTTGAATATGTTCATTTCTACATCTACTTGGTGTACCAGGCCAATAAACTTCTTTTAGAGGCCCAAACACAATGAAAGGTTGATGATGAACCGCATCATTTGATGAAGATTTGTAAAAACATTTTTTTGTCAGTTTCTCAGATATATGTGTATATTGTGTGAGAAATCGGTGTTTCTACAAAATAGCCTCTGCCATCAGTGCCTGTCAAATGGCTCTTTGGTTCACGATAGCAGCACGTGTAGGTTGTTGCGACTGATATGTTGTGTCGGGCTTCGCGGGTAAATAAATTGGTCCTCTCTAATGGCTAATGGAGCTAGTGGTGGGTGAAGGGCTTTGATGTCTATGGGTGTCATGATATTATCTATCTGTGTGAATGGCCATTATCCAGCCGAGAAGTCTGTCTGTGTATCTGTCCGTTTCCGCTTTGCTCATGGTAAGAGCTGAATGGTGAAAACGGGAGACAGCGAAGACAGCACGGAATGTATGTAGACATTTTTCTGTCATCTATTTGTCAGTTGACAAAAATTGTCTTTTGAAAAGGCCAAAACTTTGGGCTCTCACCACACGCTCCAACAGGGGGACACATGCACAAACACACCGACTCTTTCCCCGATCAGACAGCGAGAGATCTCGTTGAGGATCCTGACAGTTTTTCGAACTATGTAGCCAGAGAATGAAGCATTCACAGCGACCATTTCTTCCTCCCTGCTGTATTTGCACTTCTGCTGGTACATGTGTAGAGTTTTAAAGGTTATGGGGAGATAGACGGCCAGTACGCACAGCATATCAGTAATGTATGGATTTAATCTCCCTGAAGCTTGCGCTGCTATCTGAAAGGGGAAATTACTCTAGATACAACAGTATCTCACAGAAGTTTGTGTTGTTGTTTTGTTTGCAAACTTTTTTGTACTGTTGTGCTCACCTCTGGTAGTGACTCACCAACAATTTTAATTTGTTCAAACTTCCAGTGAGAGTACAACATGTCAACAAAAGTTCTGTTCTGAAAGTTTAACTTTTTAGGTAGTGGGAGCATTTGGTGAGCATTCCTGTAAAAGTCAGCAGCTGGTTGGTAGTGCTCTGAGCTAGCCAGGGAGAACATCCTGTGGAGTATGTTAAGCTCTGAATTAAGCCTATCAGGTAGGTTTTATTAACAGACCAAGTCTATTGCTCCTAACAAGCTCCATACATGAAATAACATTGGTTGATCTTGTGGAGAGCAAAACAGTTTAGGAGTTAAGTGCTGCCTGGGAAAACTGCCTCAGGGAAAATAATGTCCTTAGGCACTCATTTATTTGCAAGAAAGTCAGTGTGTTGAGACAGAGCTTTTATTTTTTATTTCAATAAATATGGTGATTCTGAAAGGGATTATTTAATGAGGAGAAGGGACTGGTAAAATTTGCAATCATTGTTCTCTTTATTATTTATCATCCAGTGTCCATTGTGGCAAAACCTTGTGCAAGATGTTATTCTCTGCCATAAACCCTCAGCCATGATGTTAGAAATATTGCATGAGAGTACTTTACAAGGCCATGCTATTTGTGTTTATGCCTCTCTCACAGTAATGCATTTTGACAAGCTTTTTATAATATGTTTTTGTTAAGTTGTTATACCAGCAGTGTAGGAGAGTAACATCTCTCTGATTTCCAAAGCTCCTCTGGGGGAAACAAACCCAGCCAGACATCCAGAGTTATAGCTGTGACCTTGGCTATCTGCTGGGCTATCTGCTGGGTGACTCATCGTGTTGTTCTTGGTCTTTGGAGCATTTGGTCAAGCTTCCGATACAGACAGATATCCTTGTTTCACAGGCAAAGAAAATCGTGTACGACTTTCAGACTGACTCTTAACCCCCAAAAGATCCGAGCTTGTCTGGAGAGCTGAATGATTGGCTAAGGCAAGAACAAATCCTCAATGCCCATGCTACAAGTAAAAATAGTTACAAGGCGAGAGGAAAGGAACTATAATAAATCACATTGCATGCATTCACTAGTTACAAAAGCCTCCACAAAAGGATTCACAGTTCAGCCTTGTGCTCTGTTTCTGGCCCTTAGGGGCTTGAATATCACTGTCTTTCCTGCCCTTTTATTGGACATTTTCTCCTCTGACCTTTTTTTCTTATAGTGAACAGTGAATTGGTTGTTCCTTCACTGATCCCTCCTTGTCTTTTTTCCTTTTTGATGAACAATGTAACACACTGTAGACTCCAGTGTCTAATTGACCTTGTATCTATCTCATCAAGTCAAAATACATACACAGGCACAAAGACATGCACATAGACACACACACACACACACACAGATAGAAACACATGCACGCTGTCTACACACGCCATCTACTGCCAATTGGTGTGAAGGTTACAACAGCCACTAGTGGTAGATGAGCGAAATCACTTTGTCCCTCTACTCCTCCAATCAAAGCCCTCTCCCACTGCTCTGGAAACCCTTTAATTACAGTCCCCACTTCAACAATGTGAGCTTGTTAATGATGTTCCACATTCTGTACTCACTAGCGTGCCCTCTAATTACGTCCCCACCCTTCAATAACACGGTTGTCAGAGGAGCAAGTGCCAGATCCCCCCCCCACCCCAACCCCCACAGGGGTTGTCTAACGGGCAGCACTCCTCATGACTGTGGCCTTGGTAGTGGACGAAGGACATTGGTTAGGGATAACACTGGTACAACTGACCACCTTCCTGTCCCCCACTGACTCAGAGATGACCCTCTTCCCCTCGTACTGCCTGCATCTCCTCCCTACCTCCAGTAAGACACATGAGTGTTGGCTCTGACCCCCATTATAAATCCCATTGGCTGAATGGGGTTGAGGCTGGAGCAGCTTTTACCGGAGACTTAGACCTAGAGATGAGTGTGCCCCCTCTCCCCCCCAGCACCACTACACCTCATCAGTTGTCAACTGTATCTCTTCCTTTGCTTAGTTCTCGACCTCTGTTCTCCTTCACAGCTGGGTTTTCTCTCCCTCCCTTGCTTGCATTCTCTCTTCCCATACTTCTCTAAGGGTATCTGTGTTGTGACAGGTAGTGCAGTCTCCTGGGCTGCCCGGCAGACTGGTGCTTGACCCCAGTTCACCCTCTGCTGCCGTCCCGCATGCTATTCATTTATCTCCAGCCAGGCAGTGTGAAGCCGTTTCTTGTTCGATTAGGGAGCGCTGATTTTGAAATCAAACAACATCATAGCACCTTAGTGAGCAAGAGCGAGCACAGAAATGGTTCTCTCACACACATGCACACACAGAAGGGAATAGCTTTGCTTTGCTTTTTCAGTACTGCACTCCAGCACTAAAGCTGCTAATATGCTCCACGGTGTTGTAAAATGAGCTACATGACTGACCAGAATCAATGTGACATATTGACTCTAATTATTGCAGTGAATGAAGTCTGTTATTCAGCCCAGAGTGTTGTAACCTCAGCTGCACAGATACATCATGCATTATGTAGTGTTGTAGCACAAGAATAAGCAGTGAAGGATATTTTTGGTTGCTTTGAAGGTGTACAGTAGAACGTATATAGAGGCAGGAGAGATAAGTCTCACTGAATGTAGAACTGCTGCGTGATTATTCTCTCCATGCAGCACAATGTAAATAATGAGACATGGTGGTTACTAAAAAACTGCTTTATTTTTTTTGCGTTCAGGTTAAAAGATAGTCAGTGTCTTCCCTTTCCTTTATTTAGATGTAATGACTTTCCTTGAAATCCTGGAAAAAAATCTTTGTTTAATTTTTATTTATTTATTTATTTTACAAATATTTGCTTATTAGCTTTTTAATTTGCTTTGCTGTTTTTCTCATACCAGACTGCTTGTGGGATATGTGTGACATTACATACACATTATGCAGCAAATATTGTGTTTCATTAAATTTTACTTTTTGGCTCAGAAAGTCACATAAATATTGAATCTGTCTCTTTTGAAGATCTTTGACTGTCTGTCAAAAACTTTTATTACCATAACACTGCAGTAATACAGTCAAGGGGCATGTTTGAGTCTATTAATAATATCTTCTGAATGAGTTTACCATCATTTAAATGGATACCATGTGTTAGTCATAACCTTATAAAGTGACTCAGTGTCATAAACATCAAGAACGCCACACCCGGCAATATACCCATTGCCCTGTGTGTACTACCATACATTTACGAGCGGCATCTATCGGAGTGTGTGCTGACCTCACATCTGCAATGTGTCATTTCATCAGAAATAGACCTGATGAGCTGGATACCGGCCAGCTGATGTAACTCTGTCTGAGTGGCCGTAATGAGGAAGAGACATGCGGTCAAGCACTGATGCTCTGCTGTCATGGGAGAGGGGGGAGAGGCTTCTGCGCAAGTGACATTTTTATCTATAAATGTGAGGCCTGGCAGTTGTACAGTAGCCATCTGAGTGGCCATAATGAGCAAAGTAAGAAAAGAGATCAGACACTGATGGCAAACTGCAATGAAAGACAAAAGAGAGGCCTTTTTTTCAACTATTGATTAGGGCTCTTTGATATACAACAACTGTCTGAATGGCTATAATGTGCATGGTCAAGCATTAATACTGTATATATCTATACTGTGGTACAGTAATGTACCAAATGGAGGATTTTAAGAGAATCAAAAAGAACAAAAAGTGCAGAATTTAAGTATCACTGACATAAGGGATTAGTTTTAGGTTTCAAACAAACAGTAATGATGCAACTCACGTGGAGTGGACATGCTGTATGTAACTCTGACATGCTGACAATGGTAACAACACATGGACAACATGATATGGAAAATAATAAGGTGAATCCATCATTGTATGTCACTTCTGCATGAAGCTTTTGCTTAATAATAACAAAATCATCAAAGCCCTTTCAACCTGTCAATCCTTTACAATTGGGATTCAGAAACGATTGTCATATATATAATAATGGGTATAATAATCTTAAATTATCTTCATTGTGACTTCCCTATGACTTCATAATGGTCTATCACACAAACTATAATGGTCTGTGCTAGGCTATTTGCCCTTCACAAGGTCTTCAACTGTTGTTTCCTGAGCCGTTTTCCTTTGAGAGGACAGCTCAATTCCAGTTTACTCCAATAATTGTTTCAGAGCTGTCTTACACAGTTCCCCTACCCGGCAGCTCTAATACCTTTACAGCCTGGGTTCTAAATAAGATTTGTATTATGGTGCCCTGGAAACCAGCATCAATCAAACATATCTGTACTCTTAGTTTGTTTGGAGACCCACCAGAAGTTTCCCCTTTGATATATCTGGTGCCCAATTTGTAGCATTAGGAACTGGCGCTAATCTATTTACATGGAACACATACTGTACGTGTGAAACATCAAAAATAACTTCATCGTTTGATTTTCCGTCCAGCTATTTTGACAGAAATCTGTATGCATGCCATCATTCACAATTTGTATCGCAAACCATGAATGGAATGCATGCTGTGTAGGCTACATATACTAAGGACTGTGAGAGATTAGCACAGCGATAATAATATACCACTGCTTTGGTCACAGGCTGTGTTTAAGTACATGTGCGTTCAGTGATGGGAGCTAATAGCGATTGTTTATATGTCTCCCCTCCTCTCTCTAAAAACACAGTCAGGCAATTATACTGTGTCATCTACCAGTAAATCATCTAAGCACACAATGTGTTATGGAGCTCGGGATATATAGTTTAAAGCAGTGATATAAAACTCTCGGAGCAGTTGCGATGGGAGCGATTAGCATGGGCGGCGACCAAGCTGTTTGCTACTCCTTGACAAGCTTGCTATAGGGAGTTTGACACCATTACAACAGGTTACAACACACTTGAAACCAGTGGTGGGGCTCGTTATATCACAGCAACGCTTTAAGCCTCTACACCCGCGGAAGCAGAGCGGCTTTTTACGGTATAAGCCACATTACTCTCTGAGTGGGAGTTGCTATGTGTTGATTAAAACTGGCTGCTGCAGCTGTGTCCTTGTGTCAGCATCACTGTGGACTGCCGATACCATTTGGTGGGGAACTGTGGCTCTCCGGCTCCCAGACGTCTTTATTAGATACAGTTTGTGCATGCACAGCTTTATTATTCTGATTTAATACAACAATGTCCCCAACATCCCATTCTGCTTCCTCTCCTTTCACTTTTTATTTATACCACTCCGCCTCGCCTGTCCCCCTCCCTCTTCTCTCTTTCGCTCTCTGTACCGACTCGCACCCGAGCAGGACCTGCAGCACAATAGATATTAAATCAGATTTATTGTCAAGCAATGGAATAGTGTCTGACCCACGGAAATGTTGCCAAACTAAGCCCCTCGAGATGTACACCCCCCATCTCCCCGTCTCCCACGCTTGCCCTCACTCCATCTCCGCTCTGACATGCCCATAGTGACAAAACGCCCCTCCAGTACAATTGATAGCCCCTCAATTTGCTCCCTGGAATTGGTTACATTCAGTTTTCAGAATGACACCATAGTGGTATGGAATTAGGAGCAGTGAGCGCGCTGCTTAAAGGCAGAGCATTGGAATAACGGCAGCAAGGGCTGATGGCTTACAGAGATTAAAGTTTAGCACGACTATTTGACCATTCTCCGCTCTTTACCCTGTCATTGGGATATGAATTTTTAGAGGATGTTTAAGGGAATTGCTTGACTGAAACAGGGGATGCAGATGGTGGTCAGGGTGGGAGCCATTGGCAGAGAAGAAATGATATAATCTAAGAAATAACCGGGTGCTGGAGAAATAGAGGTTCAGGTCTTCTGAAAGAGATTTCAATTAACAAAAAAGAATGGGTAGAAAAGTATCTTGACTAGTCTAAATTTAATTGAGATCTCTGATCAAATCAGACTCTCTTTGTAGTTGTTAGATTACTGATGGTTGGAACTGTAGAGAAGAAAACCTCGAGAACAGGCACATTAAACTGGTGAATAAACTAAAGGGTTTTATTTGAGGCCATTGGCACAGATAAAAACTACTAGTGGGGAGCTTTCGCCACCATAAATGTAACATAATAAAAGCTTTGTATGTAATCACCACTCCCTTTGGGCTTTGAATATCTTTTTAAGTTTGACTCTGCTTTAGCTGTAAAGGCCATAAAGCTGCTGAAAAACTGTATTTATCTGACTGGATTCTTCTTCCGTCTTATTATGTGCTTTCCATGTACTCTGGTCCAGGTAGTTCCCATTAATTGCATTTTACCACCACTAAACATATTTCATGCAGGCTGGATTTCAAGGACGCTGTCTTTCCTCAGTCAGACGATGACAATTCAATGCATGAAATCATTTTAAAATACAACGTGATCATGGTAACATTCATATGCAGCGGTCTCAGCCATGACCAAACCTGGCTGATAGAGATTCATGGTGGAAAAAATATAAGCCATTTAACCGCAGGCTGCCTTATCAGCAGTTGATTTCCAGGTTGCATTCACATGCATACAGATGTTACACACACTGTGATGTTATCTGACATAACATTTTCTTAATTTACACCTTTGTAGGGAGGGTCATTCTGCTGCCTCCTTGTTAGGGTCCTAGCAGGTTCCAATGAGGGTTATCATACATCTGTACGCACACTGTCAAACTGCCGAACATCCAAACCTTTACTGCTCCTGTTCCTTTGCTTTTCTGATTGGCATTCTTGTCACTGCTGCAGCTGAAAGCCTTCTACCTGTCAGCTGCATTGAATCCATATATAGGTAGGTATGATGGCACACAGATAAGCTACTGACAGACAGATAGGAATGCAGATATACATCTATTAACACACTTAAAAAGTGTTTCAGTATCTTGTAATCAGTTACTTGTGGTATCCAATATTTGTGCATTTGACTCATAACAGTTCAAAATAGCACTGTAGCAGCAGGACAGAGGGTCAGTGACCTTCTACGGGGAGAGCAGTGATTGGTGGTTATGTAGGGACTGAACTCTTCTATAGAATTTGACCTCTAACCCCTTGTTTTGTTACCTCAGAATAGTACTGTACCCTTCTATGGGTTTGACCTTTCATTTTGCAGACTCAAACCCCTCTATGGTACCTAACAGATACCTAAACATATCCTATATAAGCTATGTTTGATGTACAGAGAGACAGAGTGGCCATCGGGCTGGGTCAGTCTCCAAGCTGCTGCAGAGCTTGTAATTGATGCTGAACTCCTTGATTTAATAAACTTTTATGATCAAAAACAGTGTCAAGCGGGTTTCTTCTCAACACATCATTGCAGCATTATTGTTCGGACACCACATACTCATTAGCCTACATATTACTCATTAGTTACTCAGCAGCAAAAGATATAATAACTTACATTACTCGTTACATTACTGTCATTACTTAGGCCAGCTCCGTCAATGGAGCCTTCAAATAACTCCAAATCCTCCACACTCACAGGTCACATTTTTTGTATTTAGCATGTAGAAAAGGAAAACAAGATATTGTGTTTTAACAAGTGGGCAGCCTATATTTTAGAGGGATTTACTGACCGTCGATCAGCCATCTTAGAGTTGAGTTTCTCCTCTTTTAGCAGAGGCTAACCTCCTCCATCCCCCTGCGCCAACCTAGCACATCTGGCCACTGAATACAGGGAGACCAGTTTTATATTAACCAACAATCAAATTCCTGGTAAGACACCAAACAAGCCAAGCCCCAAATGTGAAAGTAACAGAGTATTAATGGGATTAGTAACTGTAGTGCATTACTGAATTGAAAAACCACTACTTGTTACTGAAAAAAGTAATCTTATAAAGTTATTATGTGATGTGTACTGAGTAATACGTTTCTGCCGTATTCTGGATTTCAAGACACACAGATGGTAATGTAAATCAGTAAATTAAATCCATCGTATAGACTCTCTTTGCGTAAACAGTAACTTTGAACTCCCATTTCTCTACTGAATATAGTGTGTTCAACTCTGGACCCTGTCGAACACACTTCCCTCACCTGAAATGGTTCTGGCCTCCTAATGCACAGTGGGAAGAGGGTAACAACCACAATCTTTCTGTCGGACAGCAAATGGCTGAAGATTAGGGGCATTAGGGTAGAGGAACTTTCCTTAGACTTTAACAAGCTTCACTCTAGGTTTATATCATGATTGATTCTATGCTCAGAGCTTTTTTATCAATCCATTAGAGCTCAGGCTGCAGCATGGCAGCCGTCCAGACACAGGCATTAACATCCCATCTCAGGGCCAGAGACACAGGGAAGGTCAGCGGGGCGGGAGGGGGCCGAGGAAACATTTACTACTCTGTTACAATTATTTTCATACAGCAGCACTGTAGTAGTATATCCAGCATATTCAATATTTACTACTGTGTAAGAAGGGAGGGGACTGCAGTAGCATTTATTGCTTTGATCCTCTGAAAAGGGGATGTAGAAACACTGCTATTTATGTTTTCACGTCATAGTATGCTGTGCTAATACAGGTGCAGTGGAATGAAAATAACATTTGCCACGGGAGTGGTGATAGGGGTTGTAATGATTATCCAGTACATTACACAGAAGTAGAAAATCACGTTAAAAAGTAAATTCTTCTTTGCATTCATGGGACTTTCATGGAATTTCATTATAAATATTTAAAAATGAAAAAGAGTCAGTAGTTCTCTTTCCTACTTAAGCTAATTTATTTCTGCATTGAACTGCAAAGTACAAATATGAGCAAATACATAATATAAGATTATGAAGCCATTACCATTGGATAGAGAATTACTCACTGTTTTTCTGTTAACTCTTTAACACGCTTTTAGTCCTAGCTCAGTAGAGTAGCAGAAGGATAGAGTAATATAAGATATTATGTAGGACATGAATATTTAAACAGTTATGCATTCATCATACTTTGTTAATACAACAACTTATTCAGTGGCAAATTGGAAGATGAGTGGGCGACACTCATGAAAGCTTCCCTCCTCTCTTGTTGGTGCTCAACTGGGAGAACTACAGCATTCATTAATGCTCTGTCATATTTATTGGCATAACTCTACCATCAGCAAAAGACAAATTCTAAAAAGCTCATGAGTTATCATCAAATCAAACACTTATGGATTATACATTAAAAAGTAGCTAATGGAGGACATTTAGAAAGGAACACCCCTGAACCTTTTGGCAGTGAATAGAGACCACTTTATTAACACTCAACGGAGTATGCAGGCTCCACTCCAGGGAAAGAACCAAGGACACGTTCAGTATGTAAATACTTTATTTTGTTAAATTTTTTTCTTTCCAACAGAGAATGGAAACCAGATTGGTTTCTTTTATGTGCCATTGGTGATAAATCAGCCAATATGGTGACATAATTACTGTGGTTTACTATGGTTATAAAAGCGTTTTAAAATTTGTTTCAAGAGTTTTCTTGAATACTATATGATAACTATACTAACCATGGCTCTCGTGATGTGATTTAAAAATACATTTTACTTCACTGCTGAATTTAAGATTAAATTACTTGTTAATGCGAGATGTTTGCCTGTTTTCATTTTAAAGAAATCATTTCCATTATTTTGCCTCAGGGCTAATTGCATTTTCTGTCTATATAGCTGTATCAGGTGTTATACCTAATTGGTCTTGAGTGCTTCTGGAATCAAAAGGGAACATAGCATAAAAAGATATTGTGGTAGTCTCCTTGCTGTGTTGCCAGGATATTTTGATTCATTACACCGTCTGATTAAAGATAGTCATAACACAGGAGAGAAAGGACTAACAAGCAATTAGTACAGCCAAATGACACTAAATACAGTGACTCAAATATACAGTATCCATTAGCAGAGTATCAAAATCCTACACGATAATGAAGAATACATCTTAATAAAGATCTCTGTGTTGTGTATTATATGGACAGTTAACTTGGAATGATAAAAAATTCATATGCCATTGCAAACCAATGCAATAATTATAAGTAACATGAATAAGTTAATCAACATGAAATACTCAGTAGGGATTAATTTGTAACAGTAATATCTGATTTACAAGCGAGGAATAATTTTTCCAAAATATCATTACCAAATGTTAATTGACTTAATAAATGTTTAATCAACAAAACTCAAGTTTTACTCGTAAATTATAAATGATTTGTTGATACATTACTAAACATATGTTTACACCTGCTTTTGCAGCCCCCAATCCAAACTGGAAAGTGTAAATAAAACACAGCTCATTTTGTAAAATAAGAGATACACGATGGAACTGAATTTTTTAAAAACCTTTCCAGTACTGTAGATTTTAAATCAGGATATGTTTCTTTAAAACAAATCTGTCTCTTGTGAGTTCCCCAGCATTATGGAAGGACAACTAAATCATGTAACCTTTTAATAACTTATAAAGTAAAAACTGAAGGACTGTTCAATTTAAATGCTAAAAGAGAAAGAGAGATTTACTTGAATATTTAAAAATGTGTTGTTGTATGCGCCTTCCAGTAGAAATGTCAGCTGACATTTTCAAATATGAATGTTGATGCACTAGAAAGTGTTTGTGTCTTTACTTGTAGTGTTGTGCAGCTGTAAATAGGCAACAAACACTATTTAAGTTATATACTGTATCAAGCTTTGTGTGCATGTAGAGAAAACCTGCTCTTGTTGTCTAAAGAGAATAACAGGAGTTGAGGCCAAGAACAAAATGCCCCAGGTTTGGCTGCATTGCATTCTGGTTTATTTAGGCCACTGTTACCTAGGTCTTTTAAAACATCATTTGCTTTCCTTATCCCAGTCGGAACCAAATCACTTGCGTTCATTGATTTTGTAAGGGTGACATAGTCAAAGGAACAAAATCACTTAAGCACCTGAAGATGAAGGGAAGAAACACAAAGGGGGAGAGAGATGGGAAAAAACCCACCCCCAGTTGTCACTAAGGGCAATATCAATGGCTGCAGGGTTGTGACAATATCTGCCAGCTCTGTATGATCAAGATCAGTGGCTGGAGGGGACTGATGGGGCCTCCTCCCCTCTCCTAGTTAGAAGAGGAGCAAAAAGACAGATAGAGGGAGGGAGGGAGGTACGGAGTAGCACTGAAGGAGAGGGTTGTGATGGAAAACGGTGCTGGGGATCTATAATGATGCAGCTCTCCTATCTAAGGCAGGTATAGATGACCCTCGGCCTCGAGTCACTCCATCAAGCTCCCACTTCACAAGGATTTACACACCATAGTTAGTGACACATGTTGTAAAAAGGAAGCTGTTTAACAACTCCCCTTGTTGTAACTAAGGTTTAATAAGCAGTTCACTCAGTCCATAAACAAACATTTCACTGTTAGATGTAAAAACTAATTTTACAGGCTCAAACCCAAAAGTGATAGTTTAGCTTCAAGAGCTTCAGCTGATAAAGAGGGAAATGCAGCATGGGTCATTGTGACAAGCAGTGCCTTGCTATTGTGTCTCCCGAGTCAGATATCTGCATCTCCTCAATTGAGTGAAACTGGAGACATCAGTAGCAGTGGCAAACAGAGCAGCATGAGACCCTGTGTTGCATATTTATCCATGTTGTTTTATGTCTTCCAAGGGCAATGGGGCCACACAGTGTTGCCTGCTTGAGAATAATCTGTCCACTTCTGCATCGGAGCCGGGCCTACAGCTTCGACTCAGCTGGGAATATGATTACAAATTTATAGTGTACTTTTGTCAGGATCAAATGGGATTGAATCTATGGATAAATTTGAAAATGTACTTTCCTATACCTCCTTAAATCAGGTTAGGAGCTCCCCTCTGACGTTCCATCAAATTAATCAAATTCCACTACTATGTCTGGGAAATGTTTTTAAATTGACTTTGTGAAAGCACAATGTCCATTCTTATAGACTTATTAGGGCCTGAAGTCTTTGAATTTATTTTGTAAAAGGAAGTAGATTATTGGGCAAAATCAGTTTTGTAGGTACAGCTTGTGTTTGTGCTATGTTTTGTTCCCGAGGCTGAAAATAGAAAAATGATATAAATCCCTTTTGGATATGTCTACACTCACACTTGAATTGTCTGTCTTGTTCATATCTGTTCCATGAAGCATGATGAGTACCACTGCTTCTTGAGCATTTTCCTTTTCACTGCTGATAATTATGCCAGACTGTGTTTTTGCTTTTTCGTTAGCAAGACAAGAGAGACAAAAATTCTCCCTGAGCCATAATGTTTAA
Source organism: Micropterus dolomieu (assembly GCF_021292245.1). NCBI lineage: Eukaryota > Metazoa > Chordata > Actinopteri > Centrarchiformes > Centrarchidae > Micropterus > Micropterus dolomieu. The sequence continues at coordinate 26,890,487 of NC_060171.1, read as the reverse complement.
ATGTGCAGTGCTTACTACTTTACCAGGAAAATGTAGATGAGATGCAATCCCTTAGGTGCAGACAGTAAAAAAATATCTTTTTACTAATATAGCATTTCTGTCTTTTTAATCATACTATACTAAGGGAGTCTATGTATTATACATTTTACAAGGAATTAATTTCTTCACAGAGAACAGAGAAGACTATTGGGCAAATATTGAATCAGTTTTAATGATTTTGCTTCCTGTAACAGAGGTAAACAAGACAATGCGGAGTTAGACCATTTACTTACATTCATACAAAAATCTATTTACACTGCTTGGGCTTGTAAAAAGTTTTTATATTGCTTCTTCATTGGCTGTGAGTCTAGCCTGACGTCACTTACAATGGATTGATAGTTTTCATGGTAGGAAAATAGAGAATAAAATAATCCAGAGAAACTTCTCAAACTAATCCTGCAGCAAAATCCATCTCTCTACTATCCATATGCTCAGCATCAATTAAGGAGTTTACTTTTTTTGTCAAATAATGCACAAAATAACACAAAAGACACTTAAATGTTAAAATGATACACTTTGTAGTTTGTGAGAGGAATATGAACTTATGGCTGTCTCCCATCACTCACACACTTCACATCAGAACATAATGAAACGGTTGAGACGCGGACATAACCCCTAGCCTGATTATTTGTGCTACAAAATCAAAGATAGAAAATGTGACGAAACGCGAAGATGGTGCTGAAAAGTTGAGGGAGAGAAGAAAGAAGTGACTTTTCTTTTGGTGCTGCTGCTCCTTCCTTCTTAATATGATGGCTTACTGTTTTTTGTTTGATTAGCTTAGCCACAAGTCAGATCTTTTTTTAAGTTAATGAAACAAAAACTGCTAAAATGATCAACGTTGGCCCTGTAATTTTCAACCTACTGTAGCTACTGTCAACTTAAAATTATTCTGTTACTGCAAAACGACTGCTGCTTACCTGCCTAATGGTAGTTGGTCCCTGACTAGTACTATTAGGACTATAACACTAATAAAGGTATATTAATATTCTAATATTATGTGCTAATATTAAATGCTACCAATATTTTAATGATTGTGGTATATTATAGTGGTATACTAACATATTATCCCAATCCATATACTAATTACTCATCTAGGCTGAGGATTATCCTGCTATTGACAGAGATAGCCAGGGCCAGGAACTCAGTGCTCCTTCAATTCTGGATTTTTTCACAAGGCCAAAAGCAGAGAGGCCTTAGACCACTTCTTCCATTTAATTTATTTATTGTACTCAAGGGCTCAGCTGAGGTGATTACTTTACTTGAGGATAGCTGGATAGCTGTTTCTAGTTTTGAAAATATATGTAATTGTAATGTATTGTACTTGCATAAAATTCTCAAGAATGCAGGAATGACGCTCTCTAAAGACCCATAGCCCCCGACAAATGCTTTGTCCGGAGAGTGGGCTGACCAGGGACAAATTAATTTTTTTGCCTCAGTCTGCCCCTGGTGGGAGACAGATAGATGTGAGGATATAATGAGTGTCCATTTGCATACTGCATGATGTCCTTTGTAGTGTCAGTTTGGTTACTTTATTAATTCTCACTCAGGATGTTCTCGTTGATGCTAGTGATATTTTAAAGTACCCCGCAGTAATCACTGTGTTGAATATTGATGGGAAAGACGACTTTTTAGAATATTTAGCTCATGCAAGAACCACTCATTTGTGGAATTGGCCAGTTTTTTTGAGTAGTAGTCCAGTTCAGTAGTTGTTTGGGGAGGCTTTAAAGTAAAGTGTTACCGGTAAATGCGAATTGGAGCCTTCGTACGAGCAAGCCTCACAGAAAAACACTAAGAGAAGTTTAGGATAAGAATACAGAAATGCTCGTCTGAGGCCAGTTGACTTTCAAATATAGTCCACAGATGTATGGTGTGCTGATTGACTGAATCTCATCAAGTGGATTCAATCAAAACAAGTTTTAATTGAGGTGTTGGCTAACCTTGCTGGGCTGTTAAAGATAGGCATCATACACATACGCAAGTTACACGAGAGAGAGAGGGAAAGCAGCAGAGTAAACATGAATTCTATCAGAGTTTAGTGACAGAAGCAGGATGAAGAATATCAGCAAAACAGGCAGTTAAACAGCAGCATTCGGAGAGGAGTAAAAAGTGTTGGAAGGAAGGAGAGGGGAAGGACAGGGCGAATTGAGTTTCAGCAGGAAGTGTAAGGAAGGAAATTAGGGAAGGGATTAGAGGTGGAATCTTGCTTTGGCTCAGAAACAAGTAAAAAACAGAATGGGGAAGGTTTTGGTGCAGGTCAACTCAAGGTGGAGGGAGGAGTGCTTGAAGAGAGTATCAGTAGAAGCAGCAGCAGCAGTACTTTTGATGAATGGAGGTCAGCTGGAGAGGAGAAAGGTAAGCAGATAACGACAGATAAACCGTATAAGGAGAAACAAACACAGACCTCAATCATTTACTTTAAACGACCACCCCAACCAAAATGTGTGTGCAGCCCACCTGCCGCCCAACAATAGCTTTGGACACTTTTCTTTTCTTTATCTCTTCTCATTCACCCCAGCGCATCACTGACTGATGCCAGCATGTGATAGGCTTGTGTTTAGGAGCAAGCTCCTGATTAGAGACATTCAAACTTGAATTGTATTGCAATTTGCAGTCTTTGAGGGCAAAGTGTGATAGCATCAAGTTGGCTTTTACTGACAACACCTGAAAAGGTGTAACCTCCCTGTCAATGGGGCACCATTCTAGCTTCTACAGCCTATGCATTGCATTGGATTTCTATCTGTCACTGCCATGGCCATGAGGTTCTTTGGGAAATCTTTGCTGTGTCTGTTGTTTGGAAACAACAAACCAAAGACAGGAGAAAGTCGCTAGTACAGTATATTTGTAAAAACACTGTTTTCCAAGTTTATTTACTGAGGCTATTAGACAAAACATCCCTCTCAAGGTGAATGAACATGCCATCTAGATAAAGCTGAACGTGCTCAGATTGACATGCCAAGTCCCAGCAGGGAAGAAATAAAGTGCATTCAAATGAATTCTGCTGGATAGCAGCTGGTGCCTGCAGCTGACGCTCTTGTTGTTTTTCAATCCCTCACTTCACACCTCTCTCCCCGTTCCAGTGCGGTGAAGTGAGAGGTGTGTGAGGTGGAAGTATTGACAAGCTTTCCAAATAGAAAAGGGATTTGAGCACTCTGATGGCGAGGACATATACTGTCAGGGTTACGCCAGCTCATTTACCACGCAAATCTACACCCCCACCAGGGATTTGCATCGCAACGGGACCTGTCTGCTTCAACAAAATGTACCACAAAAGGTTACAAAGTCAAATCAGTTTTAAAGTGGTGTGAGAGAAGTCCTCATTATGTTGTAGCAAGTGCCATGAAGTTCTTCAGATGCTCTGAATGAGTCACCAGGCCGGTTTGCTGTTGTCCCCCATGCCTCCAGAGGTAGGGTGTTTTTATATGCGAAGGAAGTGTGCTTGATGTTACCTCAGCTCGGCTCTAAGTCGGGGATCTATGAATAGAAATAGTTTAGTGAATACACGCTTGATTTCAAGCTCATGCATTTTTCTGCGACCTCACTGCTCCTGCACTCAAAGGGAATCATTTTTGCTTTTTACACCAGCTCAGCTTTCTGTTTAGTTTTGTTTAACTCCAGGATCTGTTGATTGAAATTTACAGGTTTGCACTGTGGATTTGTTTTCAGTTGCGAATTTAGTTTGTTTCTCAGAACTAAAAACTTCAACCAAATAACATCCTCTGTGACCTCTTAATCTAAAAATACATTATATTAAAGAAGATGTATGGTTCCTTTGAGCTACTAATGGCTACTTAAGTGTACCAGTTCAGTTTAAACTCAAAACCTATGCTGTGTCTCTGTCATATCATCCTACATTTAGCAATGAAATGCTAAGTAGAAGTTACTTCTCAGAAAAACAATTTGGTCATGACCTCACCTGCATGCCCATGCAGTTAGGACTCAGCTCACTCATCAACACCTTAATCCAGGAGGGAACTAAATAATGATTCCTTCTGTCCAAACTATGCCATTACCTTAACCTTATTGGGTTGTTCAGTAGATGGTAATGTAACATTTGGTAAATACTTGAGCGTAAATTAACCAGACATCTAACTCATCTCATGGGATGTCCATTTACATAAGCTTGGGATCACTGTACTTTCAATGACTCAAGTTTAAAAATGGCTTAACAATAAATACATTTTTTTCACAGTACATTGTTTTTGTAGGGATTAGCCCACAAGAATATCCTGTCTTCGCCCTGTGTATCTGCCTCTGCATCCTCTTTTCTTTGTGTTTATTTCATTGCTGTTCTGCCTCTGCCTTTCCCTTGTTCCTTCGCTTTCTCCTTTATTGCTTTCTGAATGTTGCAGTCACACGGTGACAACAACCACCCACCAGCAGCAAGGGTGCTTCTTTCCTCCTCTTTTTTTTCTCGCTTCGCTTGGCTGCTTCTGCATTATGGCGTGGCCTTGTGTTTACCGCTCCAGTGTTGTTTTACAGGCCCAGCAGGTGTGGCCAGAGTTCGGCAGCCCGGACCGGAAACCAGATGGTTTCATGACTCAGGTGCTCCATGCCTGGCTAACCTGCCAGCTGCAGGTTTCTGAGGCCCAGCCTGATAGATTTTCTCTCTCTCTCTCTCTCTCTCTCTCTCTCTCTCTCTCTCTCTCTCTCTCTCTCTCTCTCTCCCCTGGCTTTCTGGCTTCATCTTGGGCTGTGGATGTAGCCAGGCCTGGATGGGTCAGCCAGACCTATACTGAGGTGTGTGCACTGACATTTACCTTGATGGAGACAGAGACAATGCAAGATTGAGGTGGAAAGGGAAATGAAGAGCAGGGTAGGAGAGACAGTGGCTGGATGAAATGTCAGGCTATTGGCTGGATCGTTGGCAAACTACCCAGCATGCATGCAGCGACACTGAGACATACATATGCAAACATGCACACACTGAAAAAAAACAGTGAGGTGCCCATGCTGGCGGACTTGCTGGGTCATTGGCAAATCCACACATGCAGACGTGCAGGCAGACACACTGGTGCACAGATACTGTGTAGAAACTCAAAGAGACCCACAAACAAACAATATTAAGAAACATGCACAGAGCAACATACCAGAATGCAGCATATAACTATTACCTGGAGTGACTAAAGTAGGTATAAAGGTCACAGTTATTCATATTCAGTTCCATAGAAAACTATTTGTGACAGATCTGTACATTGCAATAACATTTAATTAGTAATTGAAAAAGAGAGACAGCTGCAGGCTAAACATGCATGAACAGTCTATACTTAAAGAATATATCCAAATAAAGATGGACTGTCCAGTGTTTGGATTAAAGTCTTCAGGCATCTATTTGCAGCGTACAGCTCAGTAAAAAAAAAGTAAAAAGAGCTGAGTGAAATAAATCTAAATAATAAAGACATTAGAATGCATGAAAGACAATGATGCTGACAGAAAGGTGTTCTCCCTTCTTCCCTTTGCCTTTCTCAAACTGCCTTTCGTCTTCCTTCCATTGTCTGATCAGGTTTATTCGAATACACACACTGCATGTACACATACTCACACACCACCAGAGCTTTCACAGCCTTTCTCTCAACCTTTCTCCTCCTTACCCTCTTCAGCAAATATCAGGCGTAGTGGCCCTCTCCATCTTTAGCTATCAGATGCACTGTGGATTCTTGAGGCGGTATTGATTTCCACCAGAGGTGACATTTACTGTGTGCTCTGCCAAGTCATTGCCTTAATCACCTGACTGGTCCTTCGTACTTGAACTGCATCAGATGTCAAACTCTCCATCGATGAGCTGACCCGTTATTGCTCCTCCCACGTGACCATGAGTTGACTGACAACATAGCTTCAATGGCAACAACGCTGACCTGAAGCCACTCATACACGTCCTCTAGTCATCCGCCTCTCTCATTTGAATCAATACCATTGCCTACACATTCCTGTGAAGCCAGCTGTTGCAGTGTTTTACTTCATTTACCTTTTACTTCATTGCAAAGCACTGACCTTGTGATGGTGGTAGTTTACATTTACTTTCTAAATATCTGAGTTCTTTGAATGTTTTGGTAAGTTTCTTTCTTGCACTTTTGACTTTATTGTGGAGGAGTGAACCTTATAGTGTGATAGGAATGCTGGAGGTAAAGTGTATGGATCTTTTCTCCTGATTGAGCATTCCTTGGCTGTACTTAGAAAGCTAACATAAACCTAAAGACCTCCACTCCAAGTGGTTGTCAATAGTTAGCTGTATTTATTTCCCCCCAATGCAACCTGATCTATATGAAACCAATACAGCCCCCACATCTTTTTCTCTCTCCTTCTGGGCCCCTTACATTGCTGTCTTTCGTTGTTTCTTCCCCTCTATATTAAAATAGTCTAGGTCAGTGATTCCCAACCAGGGTACTCGTACTTGTACTTCGACAGTTGCCAGGGGGTGCTTGTAAATATTGTGGAGTAGCTCAGCTCATTTGATAATAAAAATAGTTATCACTTCACAAGTAATGGATACATGTTTTTTTTGCATCCAGCTTGTGCCACCCCAAGAAGTAGCAGTACAAATGTAAACTTAACCAAACAGACCTAAATGTCGACAGTTCAATTTTTTGATGAAAAAATGTAATAACATACACTATTATATCCATTTTTATGTTATTAACAGTTATATAATATTCAGTTTAAATAAAAGTCAAGTGAACACAGTTGGAACAAGATGGTGTCGATGAAGAGCTGCGGGGTATTGTCTTGCAAAAAAGGTTGGAAAATGATCTAGGTGATCGATAAATTACTGTAACTGTTACGGGATGCCAGGTGGACTTGTGTACTGTAAGTTTATTTATGTCCAGCAGTATTGGATCCAAATGGTCCAGATTCAAATGAATTTGCTCTCTGACTTATCTTCTGGATTACTGGTCTATTTGCAGTTTGCCCCACTGCTCTCCCTCACTTTGTCCACACAATCCCACTAAATGCTTACAGATTGATTTATCTCTTTGGCTCTGTGTCAATCATCTCATTAAGCTGGTACACAATACACAATTTTCTGCGGGTCCAGCATTGCTTGAGCCTGATAATTGTTCCTGCTGGATATATATTGTTTTGATGCAACCAAGGCTCTATGTTTTCCCTAGACTTGAACATAGTAATCCCTCTATGTAGCGCTCTGCTCTGGCAAAGTCACAGCGAGCCAATCACTGAAGAACAATGGTGCCTTCACAGACATCAAACGGCCGTGATACTGAAACACACAGAAATCAATTAATGGCTCTCATTGGACCCCTCAGGAGAAAACATATTTTGAAGTTCAGGAAGAGATTATTTGTGTCCTCAACAAATCACTTCACACTGTGTCTGTTGTTCTGTCTGTGTGTCTATATTTTGGCGCGCATGTGTTGGTGGACAGCTGGCAGTCCTCTTCCTGATCATTGCGTGTGATTCTCAGTGAGCAAACCGATCCTACTGTGATACGAAGTACACTTAATTTTAAGAGACATATGGAGAGAACATGCAAACCCAGCATACTGATTGAATAAAAATATAGACAGGAGAAGGAAAAAGCAGTCTGTAGGTAGAAACCGCAGGGATGAATGAGGAGCAGCTCAAAGGTAAACCGTCTTTGGACTAATTGGTATCTAAACCTCCTCTTGCTGGCAGTCCAAAGCTCCTGTGCTAGTAGTATAAACATTGACACTCACCGGTTGCTCGAGCTCAAGCTAGTAGGGCCGCTAGCTACATAGCTAACAAGCTATTTTACATTTACAATTACTTTTATCCAAAGCAACTTACAATTGCTATACATGTCAGAGGTCTCACGCCTCTGGAGCAACGAGGCGTTAAGTGTCTTGCTCAGGGACACATTGGTGGATGGGTCACAGTGGAGGATTGAACCCTGGTCTCTCACACCAAAGGCATGTGTCTTATCCATGCGCCATCACCACGCACTCTGAGCATAATAGGTCTCCTTTAAACCAAAATCAAATAAAAAGTAATCAACATTTTTAAACTCGGAATCAGCCCCCATGGGTAAACATATGCTCATGTTTTGTTCTCTTAGAAACCGATGTGGATGTTTGTATTCATTGCACACTAATCCTGTGCCGATAACTTAAATCCCACTTTACATAAAATAGCCAACAAGCTTAAACACATGCATGAACCAGATCCTTTCATGTGTGTTGTGTATGGTCCAGGCATGAAAGCAAAACAAGTGCACAGACACATGCATGCTCACAGAGACAAATACGTAAGCCTAAAGAAAGCCCTGATTTGGATCTCTGTAAAATCAAGTCCACACAATGTGCATCTCCATCCTTTGAGATTATATTTTAATTAATTCATCTTATGTAAAAGGAATTTTTCAGAGCAGTAAAAAGATGGGAATTGTTGATAAAAAAAATGCTTCAATTGACTCTTCTGGACTTGAATAATATAACCTTCACTTGTCTTGTACATTCCTAAATGATTTTCTGAGGGAGAATATTGCCCACAACAAAAGTCCCCTTTGCTAACAACATTTTCATTAGCATTGTCTTGTCTTAATGCTTCCACTGTCCTACTGTGAGTCACTGGGGCTCGAGTGTAATATTCTCCCCTTAATGGACATTAAAATGGGTGTTCATGTTGTTAAATCCTGCTGAGGGATGTGTGAAGTGTGTGGTGTGTTTACAGGTATCCACTTGCTCTTGTGCGCATTGTGTGTGTATCTGTGTGCGTATGGTAATGTCTTTTGCTGTATTTGCATGTGTGTTCCATGTACCCCTGCTATGCCGGCAGTCGTCTGGCCCTTTAGTCAACTTTATTGAGTTTATGGACCAACAAGCATTGTATCCCACCTTGTCAGGAAACCTTGTGATCGAAGTGAATTACCATTTTGACACCCGGAGGATAGGCACTAAGTCCCCTGGGTGCAGTGATTACTTTACAGGGACATTACATGTAATGACCTCTATGGCTGAACGTCTGCCAAAGCTTGTACATCACGCAGACAGATCTCCATAGACAGCCTAGACGCTGCTGTGTGAAAGTCTTGTAGCTTACTTATTCTATCATATATAATTGTCATTCAAAATCTAATGAAATATTTAATGTTGCTGTAGATTTTTCCTGTTATCTGTTTAAGGTTTCATCAGTTGCTAATAAATTGAAGTGGAACAGACATAACTCATTGTTATTTAGATTTTTTTAAAATATATACTTAAATGATATGAAAATAATGACGGAATTAAAATTACCCCACTAATAATAGAAAAGTCACACAAATACATAAGTAATATACAAAAAATTTCACTGAACCAAACTGACAGATTAAAGGCTCAGGAAACCTTTGCAGGTACTTTGAGTAAATTAGCTAATTACAGGTCTTCCCAGGTCACCTTTTCTGTATTATAAATTCTTTATTCTAAAATTCTATAATATTAATAATATTTTGAGAAGATAAATAAAAAAAAAGGCTTGAAATATTTCAATTTATGTGTAATGAATCTAAAATATATGAAAGATTCACTTTTTAAATTAAATTACAGTGAAAAAAACAACTTTTCCCATGACATTCAAATTTTTTGATGTGCAACTGAAAAATACAACATCAGTAACAAAGTTTTCCTTCATCGTATCCTTTGTCTTGAACTGAAACAGCCCATTGAACAGAATACACTTGTGAGTGATTTTTGCACTGCTCTTGTGCTGTGGATGAAAAACATGTCACAATGTGTGCAATTGATGAGCCTTATATTGACCTTGGTAAGATTCCCTCAAACGATATTCCTTCTTGTCTAGGTGGAAAGTGATACTTCCTGCTGTTTCACTGTAATTACTCACTGAATAAAGCCTCAACACTACTTCACTTAAAATTAAAAGAATATGTAAAGATATTATATATCAAAACTCTGTGACAGACAGCATCCAATTATTACTGTTAAAGCCCTCTTCATAGCTTTATGGGAGTTACTAGAAAAGGGGTCAAGAGATATGAGGATGAGCAGGTGGAATGTCAGTGGTTGACACTAGTGACAGATGGCTTAGTTTGGCAGATCGGTAGTACGTATGCCATACTCTATGCTGTATCTAATTACAGCACCTACTGTGTGAGGGTAATCCAGTCATTTGCCAGATTGTCTCTTGAATTTTTGCAAATATAAAAAAATGTTTATTCTTCTGAACAAAATGCAACATTTATTTCATGCACACGCACACACACACACACACTCACACACACACACACACACACACACACTCACACACACCTATTAATGATACCTTCACCCCCTTACTCTCTACTTTGCTCCATGTGTTTCACTAATTGTAAGAATGGAGGTGTTTCCAGAAAATCATTTTGGTTTGTTGGGTGTGCTAAAATCACCAAGCTTCTCTGTTTCAGAGCTGCAGTATCTGTAGCACGCATGTCAGTTATTGCAACACACACACACACACACACACTTGTGCTTCTAAAGTGGTTCTTTTAATTGTATAAAGATGCCAAATAGTATCTATTGCCAATACATAAAGAGCGTGAGGTTACTTACCTCTTGACCCCTGTTCTCTCTGAGGCGTCTCACTATAGGGAATGTTCTCTTCAGATGCCTCTGTATCATTACTCCAGCCAACACTGGTTGCAGTCACTTTGTGATCTCATGTGGTCTCATGTTTAGTAATTGTAACTTACATTATACTTTTGTCACACACGACTTTTGTCTGAGTACTGTGAATCAATACATGTAATTAACGTTTACGTCTTTAATGAGTTATATTCATCTTATATTGTGAGTTGTTAAAACAAAGCCAAATTCATCCAACCGGAACCGGAACTCTGCTGTTTATCTGTTCATACCTTGGTTTCTATCTGAGAATCGGTTGGGGCAGAGCACTTAACAGCACGTTTCCATGGGAACATCCACCCTTTAAAACAATGTTGTTTTTCAAAAGAGAGGTTAAAGTGCTTTTTTTCTATCCCTGCATAATTTTTCAAATTGAATAAATGTGATTTGTAGAGAAAATGGGTCAGTGAGAAGTCACCGAAGGCAGAGTTTTTTGTCTGTTTTAATATGAATAGTAAAATTCTAAATAACTGCTAAATGACCTCTTGACCTCCCTTTCCCACTGTTAAGAGAAATATGCTATTGAACACATTTTTAAAAACCAAAGCTTATATTAAGCCATAGTTTAATTAACATCGGTGTAAGCCTAATCTACTTTGTTGTACAGTTAAGTTTTTGGTACTCATCAAAACTATAAAAACTGGTTTTTCTGGTGGGTACAAGGGTCCCGCAGTAAGCCCTAAATCGTTAATAATTATTATACCAGCAACTTGATTGGAATTGCAACTGTGTTTAAATTTTACATCCAAATCTGTTTACAGGTCTTGGATAGTAATACTGCATGAAGTCTGAAAGTTTGAGAGAAAAAAAATCTGCAGGTGTGGAGAGAAGTGAGCTTACCACACCTCTGTAGCCCGCTCTTCATCTCTGCTTGGAGCGAGTGGCTTGAGGCTACATTCACCGCTACTATTAACACATCCAAACTCCAACAGAACCACTGGTGATTTAGTTGTATTATGAACTGTCCATCGTGAGGAGGACTCTTCTGATAGCTGAAAAACTTTTTGCAAGTAGAAGTATTGATATTTCTTTGCCACTGCGTATTTATGTATCTGCTCCAGACATATGTTGTTTATTAAGGATTAATGAGGATTAGGTATTTAAAAGGGAAATATATTTTTTTAGTTAGTATATCCCCTTGTTTGTGCCTGTCAGATTTATCTGCATAGAAACCATTTGTTCATGTGTCTTTTGTTCTGTGTGTTGCAGGTTGCTCGTGTGGGTGGCCAAGAGGATGGAGGCCTTGAGGGTTGTGTACCTGGCTTCCAGGTCAAACACTACCAGGTGGCGTATAGTGGACCCTACCAGAAAGGCCAGGCTCTTATACAAGGTTAGTTAAAATGGGCAGTAAAATCTGTTAAAAGCTTTTCTGCTTTGCATTACACACCACAAAACTGTGTCCCGCCAGGTCAAGGTGATGATGTGTGTGTTTGTAGGTTGTTTTGTTCTTCACATTTATTAGAATTCATGTGAATACTTGTTACAAACAGGAGATAAAACTAGAACAACAACAACAACATAATTTATGTCTGCAAATTAATTATTCTCCTTGATTGGATGATATTTACAAAAGTCTTTTTTTTCTTCATTTGTTCCTGAAGACAGCTTTGGGCTGCTTAGTTAACCGGGTGTGTGTTGTGCGCTCATATGTATGTGTGTTTGCCTAGCGACTATTTTGCTGGAGCTTTTCAGTCCCAGTACACCAGCTGCCGTGCTCGAGTCAGCTTAGCCTTCTGGAGAACTTAGTCCCCAAAGGCCTATGACTTGTATTTTCCTTTTTATGCATAAATGTGTGTTTGATCTCAGCAGGTTTATAGTCAAAACATTAAAGATTTGAGAGGGAGTTGAGAGGAAGGTCGCAAAGTTCACTGCAGAGTGGTCATTCTCATGGAGGCTCAGTTCCAACTCTGAGTCAGTGGGGAGGCAGCCCTGTTACCCTTCTGTTACTGCAGTGGCCAGTTAGATTCCCCACAGACTCTCAGCTCTCAACTCCATATTGCTGCCACAACTTATTGGTCCAGTTTGTCCCTCTGGGACCCTCTGGCAATGACTACCTACGCAGCTCCACTCTGTCTCCACGGAGATCAGCAACAATGTCTTCTGGCTAGCAGTCTGCTCCTCTGGGGTTGTGAGTTATGGCTGCCGACACATCTCTCCACAGAGATCAACAGGATGCTGTCAGCTAACGGTAGTTTTACTACAAAGCTGAGGAGGTTTTCACTAATTCATTTGCTCAATAATTCATTGACTTTTGCAGTGAGTTGTTGTTTGATTTGTACAATATGATGAAATACAATGGAAATATGCAAATTCAAAATGGAATAATTTATAGATAGTTAATGCAGTCTGTCATTTATTGTGGAACTTGTTTTCATTCCTCTCTCATTATTCAGCCACTTTATTTATTTCATTATCCCACTGTGTTGCTCTCCACATTACTAGGCGACATTGGTAGAATTTCATTACTTGCTTCAGTGACATGCACATAATGTGCTGTATCTTTATACACAGGCGTAACACATTTACTTCTTTTATGGCTGGAGTGTCATGGAGTGCTTGTGGAGGTGTTCTGATACGGCACAAACTTTTTTGAAGTGGCACTTCATTTACAGACAGATTTTCCAACTGAAAATACATACTAGACAGGAAAATAGGGCAAATCTTCAATTTTCTTCTTCGGCTTTATTGTGTTTGATTTGGTCAGCCGGTGAGGCATTTTGTCATCTGGAGCTTCAGTGGTGCATGTAGAAGGAGACAGAACTCAGTTCTGCTTTAGTGCTCTGCTCTGGGACAACAGAGTGATTCTATTACCTTGAATATGCTCCTGTCAGCAGAAACACCTTTCAACGTGGGGGGTCCCAATGCTTACAACTTATGGACAGAAGCATAGGCATGCCAGTGCTCTCACGCACACACATGCACACACAATACAAACATAAATATGTATGTGCATGCATATGGTGGAGACATACACATAGATGGAAGCTTGAATGCATTCTGAATATGGGTGTTGGTGTATTGTTGATTTATAGTTCCACATACATTAACTGCACAACAGAAATGCTGTATGATTTTTGATCATTTTAAAATATCATATATATTCAAGCACTTGCACACACACACAGTGCCTCAGCAGGTGTACTGAAGCTGAACATCATGCCGAAAAACAATATCACTGTGATGAAAAACAACATGTGAAAGAAACAAAATAAGGCATATGGTTTCAGTATTCAAGTTGAAAGATATGTCATTGATCTATGATTATGTCAGTGACTGATCTATAATACTTTGATGAATGTAATATTCAAGTGCGTTAGCTTCAAAACGACTATCAAAGTGAAATAACAGTATGTGTATACATCAGTGTCAGCATGCATGACATGAAACATGTTTGACTTCAAAGAAAACAAAAAGGAAAGAGTTTTTTGAGTGAATAATTCAGTGCAATATGTATGGATTTCAGATAAAGCACTGATACTATTTTACCTTCAACATTCATTTTGTTAAATTTGAACAAATTGTCTGCTGAGTGTGAGCATGATTCATACAGAGAGCCAGAGGCTGCAGCCAGGCCCAGTGACACATGCAGATTTATGTAAATCTGCTCAGCCCTGTGCCACCTGCTGTAGACCTCGCTGTGTAATTACCAGTGGAGGGGCGGTCTGTTAGCGAGAGATACCTGTTGGCGCAGACCCGGGTTCAAGGACATCCATCTCAGCTAATGGCTGTCTCAGAGAAAAAAACGCATACACACACAGTGTGCAAACATCCACCCTTTCTCTGTTTTTCCCGCTCTTGGTGCCCCTCTTGTTCTGTCTGTCACTCCATCACATCTAGTGTACATTTTCTCTCTCTGGCTCAGGTTTTTCTGTTTTGTTTGTCTCCCTTTCACTCGACCTTCTCCTTACTCCGCTGGTCATTCCTTACATGAAAATGATACAGACCAATAGATAGCATGTGTAAGATACATGGCTTTCATAGGAAATAGTGTGCTCCATCTCTAAACCTGCTAGGTTATGTGGTTTGACGTCAGTGGTATCATATTTCAATCAGTGAAATTGACCTAACTTGAGGTTAACTGTTTGCTACTGAAACTGTTAACGTGTCATGTGCAATCACTCAAATATCTGGATATACCAAGTGATGATTGAAGTGATTGCACTCAATCCAAAATCTGTGCATCTGCACAGTTAGATTGAAGTGTTACACAATTAACCTCACATTCCCTACAGCCTACAGCTAAATTTGAAAACCATTCTGAACAAAGCCGAAATTAATTTCAAAATATAAAAGGCATAATAGAAAAGCATGGAAATTGCTTTTTACCAAGGAGTTGAGTTTATTCAGGTGTAAGAGATGTTTGACCCGATGATGACAAATGCCATTTCCGCTGAATAATGAACAAAATGAAAAATGGACTCCAATTTATGAAATAACTGTGCTCAACGGAATTGATCCTTTATTCATTCTAAATGCTGTAAGACTTTCTCTGTTTCACTGCTACAACAACAGATTTTTGAAAGACCCATGGCTTCAGACTGGAGGAGGAATCTGAATGTGGGCTTCAACTTCATACATTTATGTGTCTTTAGTGTGCTTCTGTCACAGCTTACTTGTCAGTCTCGTCTGCAGCTACACACTCTCTTTCACAGCCCTCTACATTACTCTCTCTATCTGTCCCTGTCTCCAATGCCTGCTTTCTCAGGCCATGTTCTTCCTTCTAGTCGCCAGACCTGCCATCCTTTTGCCGTCCACCAGATGTCCTCGGACTTTCCCTCCTTTCCTCATCACCTGTCTGCCCCACCCATTCACACACCTGTTCCCTGCATTACCTAACTCCCCAGGCTTCTGGGTACCTGTTTGCCTGACCTGCCTGTTTTGGACCTTATTTCCTGACCATTAAAGTTTTTGCCTGCCTCAACTTCCCGTAAGCTTTTGAACCTACATTTATGTAATTATTGAATCCTCCCCCTGTATTTCATGAATCCAGCCTGCTGCTCGGGTTCGTCGGCCTGCAGCCCGCTTGTCCAAGCTTACTACCTGCCTGTCCTGATCCTGCATTCCCTGAACCCCAGCAGACTTCTATAGACAAGGTGAGAAGTCACCCTGATGTCCAGCTGTCACCCATTTTCACAGGGGTACCATGGAGTCTTCAGTAGGAGGCATGGTCCCCATGGCTCCCGATGGAATGAGCTCTCTAAGTTGCCCAGAACCACAGAGCTTCACCTACTGCAAAGACTAAGCTGCCCACCACTTCAACCTCTTCAATAACCAGCGCTACTGAGTTGCCACCAGCCCTGTCTGGTCTGGTCGACACTTGTTACCTCCTGTTCCTGCTGACCTGCAGCAGTCGCCAGTACCTGGACTGCAGCTGTCTTTTGTGCCTGCGCTACAGTAATCTGCTGTGACTGGGCTTCTTCAGCTTTCTGTTTCCTTGGCTTCACCAGCTCACCTGTCTGTTACACTGGATTCCAGTCCTGCCCTCTAGCCCCTGGTCCTGCAGCCCTGTTTCAGGTCTCCTGTTCTGCACTACAGCTGACGGCCTACTGCTCTGCTCTCCAGCCACCGGTCTCCAGTCCTGTCCTCAATTACCTACCTCTTCTGGTGCCAGCTGCCTTCCCTGATCTCCTGTCTGTCCTCCTGAGCGACTCCAGTCACCTGTCTTCATCCCAGGCCATCCATCTAAGTTTTCCTGAGTCATCTCTGTCATGCTCACTGGCAGGAAACCTCAGGCTGATGCTGGGGTTTTCTCCTCTGCCTTGCCTCAACAACGTCCACCTGAGATCTCCTGCACTGCCCCTGTCCTTCAGTTCCCAGGCCACTTGACCCGGAATCCATTCTCGTACCCCCTCCACCCACCTTGCATGGTGTTCCTGACCAGCCTGTTGGGGCATTCTGCAGGCACACTCACACTTACCAGCTCTCTGCTCAGACTCTGCATCTTCAGGCCATGTTCTTTCCTTCAACTCCCCAGATCTGCCATCCACTTGTCGTTCACCAGATGTCCCTGGATTTTCCCTTGTTTTGACATCACCTGACTGACCAACCCATTCACACACTTTTTCTCACTTCCTGTCAACCTTACAGTCACCTGATCTTCCCCATCCATTTCCCCACCTGCATTTCATTCCCTCATCCACTCATTCCCTCATGCCACTCACCATATATACTGGTCTGTTTCCTTTGTTCCTTGCCAACTCATCTAGTGTTCTTTGTCTAGCTTCCCAGCCTTGTGTTTACCTGTTTGCCTGACCTGTCTTTTTTAGACCTTATTGCCAGACCATTGGACTTCCGATTTTCTGCTTGTTCCTTGTCGTATTTGTTTGCCTGTTTGGACTGCCTTCTCCTGTTTTCACCGTTGCCTGCCTCACGATCCTGTAAGCCTTTGTACCTCCATTTGTGTACTGCATCAAGCTCTGCCATCTGCATGTGTGTATTTCCCCTGTATTCTTGTTATCCTGTGTGCACTAGCTGTGACAGTTTCAAATACCAAACAACAGGGTTAGACGCATTAGGCAGGCCAGGCCTTGAATAACATTTACTGAAGTGCAAATTAGGTTCTCAGTCCTAAAAAGTTACTTTATTAGTTCTTTCTCTCAGTGGGTACTCTACATGATGCAGAGAAATACAGCAATAAGATGTATTGATTTTGAGATAGTGTTATAGCTCACCTTAGTTTTGCAAGCTGTTTGTTTCTTGCCTCTCTGCTATCCTCTCAAAGGTGGCAGTAAAGTTGATTCAGTTTGCTGTCACCAACCTGGCCAGCAGTCAGAAGTAATGGTACTTCATTATATCAGTTATGCGGTTACTGTGCAGAAACTGGACTTCTTCTTAAACATTTAAAGCCCGGAGTTTTCCTTTTGCAAGAGGCCATCATCAGAAGACATTAAGTTCTGTTAATTCATGCAAACCTTAGGTGGAAATACGGTTTTGATTTTATGGTGTGGGAAGCTATAGGGCATAGCATGCTGAAAGCCAATAAAATGTGGAGAAGAAATGAGGAGAGCCACCTTATCTGTATCCTGCAGAGTAAGACCATGGCTCTGTGAGGCTTTTCTGCAATCCCACCACCAAACATGATTACTCCTAAAAACATGCCAGCCTTTAGCGTTCTCTATATCAGCAAGCACATCCCTTAATTAAGCATTCCATAAGATTTGACTTAATATATACCTGAAGGATAAGGTCCTCAGCAAGCTTGGCATTGCTAGTAGTAAGACTTCCACTTCATGTTCGTCAGCACTCTGTGGACATGGAGGTCTCCTGGCTGGCCCAAGGCCCAAGGCATATTAACTGCATTGAGTTCCAAAGACCTCCTTGCTGGCACGGTTCTTGTCTCTCACTTGTGTTCCCTCCTACTTTATCATCGAGGAAATTTTAAAGTACTTGAATTCTGATATAGCCTAGTGGTGTTAGAAGAATTGTACGAATGGAAAAGCTCTCTCATCTGTTTTATTTTTGCATCTCTCCTACTTGGCTCGGTGTTCTAAATTTAGGTGATAAAGTTTGCTGTCCTTCCCGCTCAGAGCACACAATAATGCTGTTCAGGGAATTTGTTACACCTCAAACACCACAGACACGCACATATGTACTACACACACTTAAGATGTATTTCTGTTTCATGAAATACTCCATTATGCAGCATTTGAAAGATGAGTTTTGTGATTTTTCTTGTGCTTTAAATGTTGATGAATTCCTCAGGTACACTTCATTCAAATGTATTGGTTCATGCAGATGTTGTACATGCTTTTCTTCTGTAGTCAGCCCACTAAATGCATTCCTCACTGCATTATGTTGTTCAACCAGCACATTCCTTTAACCTTTTTTGTGAACTACCTCATTATTTCACCACTGTCACTTTAGACAAACAGATGTCGGATTTTCACCAGTATGAGAGGAAGGATACAAGTATTATATTTACCAGTTAGCATAGTAGGAGGATATTTTACCCATTTGTTTTTTGGTGTTGCTCATTAAAATGTCACAGTATTTCAGAACCCATTGGCAAATGTGTTTTTATCATGTAGTATTTGCATAAACTAAAGCAAAAAGTCAATTAGAAAGGAGATTCCCTGCATGGAGACGGAGCAAGTCTTTACTGTGAGTTATAAGCAGCTGTGTCCCACACATTGTTGCCCTACTTACTAATTTTGGCAATATAACCTGCCCTACACTACCTTCAACCCACTAAAACTACCCTCATGTCCACCCAAAGCACCACCTACTACACCTACTCTGTGACTATGGATGCATGGATTGATGTTCTCCTTCACTTTTGTCTGCATGGCAGGGTGCATATCCTGATCATGCTACTCTCACGCCTGTAATGGCGTAACATTAATCACCTTCTGTAGCCAGAGAAACGAGGACCTGCAGCTTCTTTTCCTGTGTATTTTTAATTTGACCATAAATCAAGGTGTGCTTTTGACAAATGACTATAATTACAGCAAAGGCCATTATGAGTATGCAAGTGTGTATGTGTGTACTGATATGTGGGTGTGTGGGTGGGTGTTTCTACATACAGTGTGTTTGTGAATCTGAGCATTGTGTGTCCACTATGTGTACCATGTGTATGGTATTTGTTTTAAACAGGTGATGGGTAAGGAGTGAACCAAGATAAAGAAAGAATCCATGTGGGTCCCTGTAGATTTATCTGGCTCACAGCTACTGTCAACCTTATATGGGTCAACTTGTGACTGGAGGCTGCTGGTAGATGGTAGTTAGGGCTGGGATGGAAGGGAAGAGAATGATGTTGCAAAAAGAGGAGAGTAAATGGTAGAGGAGAGGAGATAAAAGAAGAGGGAGTGGAACATTACACTGTGGCAGCAAATCATTTTATGTCAGAATGCAAATCATCAGTAACAAAAGAAAATGCCATGAGAATGTTTGACAAGAATAGTAAACATCTATTTCATATGTGGGCTGCTGTATGGCATTTTAATACATTATTTACGGTGATATCAAGCAGCAGAAATGATAAGTTACTGGACATGGTATATCTACTGGCTAATTCAAAATGGCATAGCCAGAATGTGATAAACTTTACTTTCACTGAATTTATTTCATGAAAACTTTACATACATATAATGGTAAGTGATGGTTGTTATGACCTGGCTCAAAAGGCCACAACAAAAGGGAGACACACCATGGTAAAAGTTTAACAAAATATGTTTATTTAAACCAAAGTTAACCAAATTAAGAGGTATTTCAAACTAATCTAATCAAAGTATGAGGTATGTAGTCTGTGGTTCCAGTAGTGTCTGTGCAGGATGATGGTTGCATGAATGTATATGTGTGAAGGTATTGTAGTAGGCAAAAACAAGGTAAATACCACAAAGTAAAAATCCAAAACCAAAGAAAACCAAACTAAAGGAGAAACCAGGGAGCCGGCCGCAGGGAGGTCTGACCTGGCCTTGACAGCAATCTCCTGCAAAATTAAAAGACAGTTACAAATACTCTACAGGGCAATTAGCCCAGGTGCCCAGAGTTACTGCAATCAGCTCTTCCTCTACAAGAGGAGAGAGAGAGGGATAGGCCACACCCACTCATGACCCCACAGGGCATCACAAGGTATATGAACTAATATGAGGTCATATCAGAATATAAAAATAAATTACTAAAATATAAAAACAGGTCTTATCCTTCAGTTGTTTTGATTTGGTTAAAAAAGTTCCATGAGGCAAGTGGAAATTATGCCTTTTGGATTTGCGAGGTACATCTGCTGGCCAGTAAATCTCTGGTTTATTACAACTTGTGGCTTAAAGTTTCATAACCTATAGTTAACCAAGTTCTGATATACTAGAATTATCAGATAAACCTGCAATAACAGGTTTTCTATATATATGGCTCATAGCAGCTATGTGCTCCACAATGTTTAGTAGCTAGCCTCTAACTTTGTCTTCTGTTTGGTGGGTAGCTTACAGTGTGTTTTTAGAGATTTTTACTTTCAAAAACTGCTGCCTACTGCTTGAAAACGACTCTATGAGAGTGGTGAGTGTGAACCAAATGGTGAAGTTGGGGGCCGGATAACCAAAAGAATGAGCTGGAGGCATAGACTGTATAAAAGAAGTGCACGTAGCTTCCAGGTCTGAAAAGTGAAGCCAATAGAGAGCCTAAGTCCCTTCCCTTCCTGTGGACCACCATGGGACCTTATTTCGGAAAAATATTGTACGGTAGTCAATGGCAGGAGACAACAAATATTTTGATCCCGTTTGAATTGTGCCCTGAATTACACATATGACCTTTGTCGATTTAAAATATACATTTTAAATTAAAGAAGAAACAAAAAACGACATGTAACTTTACTGTTTTTCACCAAAATGCGACTTTCTTGACTTGCAAAATTCTATTTTAAATTGACCAACATCATATGTGTAATTCAGGGTTCAATTCTAATGGGATAAAAAGATAAGTTGTCTCTCGCCATTGACTACCGTACATAATTTTTCCAAAATAAGGTCCCATGAGTGAGTGACTTAGGCTCTCTATGCGGAAGTACCTTAAACCTGCATTATTTCTAATGACCAGCAGGGGGCGACTCCACTGGTTCAAACATCAGCTCACATTTCAGTTATGTGCTGTTTGACTAATTAAGTGGCATTAGTTAACTTTATTAATGCTAAGAGGGATTTTTTTTATTATACTTAGAGTATTAATTTTTAGCTTGTATGACATTCAGAGGGATATCTCACCTTTCTGTCATGTACTGCTGGCTGTGAACTGGCATCTTGGTCCACTGGCACACAAACTAGCATCAGCAGCCCTGAGAGGCTGCCTGTAGAGGCTGAAATCACAGGGCATGAGGAGGACATCGACAGTAGTGCCAATACCCCATCTGCAATCTTGGCACAATCGGCAATCCTTTGATATACTGTCTCTTTCTCTCACTGTCTCTTCTGCGTCTCTCCTCTGTCTCTCCCAGTTTCTCTTCCCTTCGTATACCCCTAAAGATCTCTCTTGTTACCTTCACCCATGTGTTGTCTCTGCCTAACCTATTTAACAGAGAAGGAATTTACATTTCTAATGGAAACTGCAGTACATCTGCTAATAGGTCTAACAAACATCATTCACAGTACTCCTGGAATGAAAAATAAACTCCACATGTTTACTTTAATGCAGGCTGTTCACTAACAGGATGCTCATCAATTAGTACCATGATGTTTTTAATTGCAGCTTTGAAGAACTTTAGGGAGAAGATTTTGACAAGCAGATATGTAAATATTATCCATGTCCAGATGTTGGCACATCTTGATTCTGAAAGAAAATTATGGCATGGAATGACCAGAGACCACAGTCAATCAGAGCAATTTGCACCAGCTGCCATCCTGCTCAGGACCATCTTTTACATTTGTTGTTAAAAATGTGAATATGGGTGACTAGGTGGGTGTGTGGAGGGTGGGAAGAAATGGGCTTTACAAGTGTTAAAAAAGAAAAGTAAGCATTTACAGCTTATATGAGCTAACATTACAACACTAACACTGAAGGATTTTCTCCCTCTTTTGTTTTACTTCTGTTACACCTACTCAGCAGGTTTAGGAATGATACTCAGTAGACTGTAGATGTACTATATACTGTAAACACACAGGATGCACAGTGTAAAATACTGCATGCCAGAAGCCTGTGCCAGTCATTGTTCTGCGCACTATTACATGTATTACGTTTATCATCTGCCTTTATATCCTAAATATAATGTATAAAAATAAAAAAAAAAGTCCATTGGAGAGAACATTTATTATTGAGATTAGTTTTTTTTGTTTATTTTGCCTTTATAATTTGTGATAATATGCTTTGGTAACATCGTTGTATGCAGTCATGCCAATAAAGCCACTTGAATTTTAATGAAGGGAGGTGAGCAACTCTCTCTCTCTACATGGCTTTGGAGCAACCTTAGAGACGGTGTAGGCTAGGGCAACTAGGAGTGTGACAGAGAGTAAGAAGCATCGAAGAAAAGTTTCTGATGCTCCAAGAAAATCACTGTTCAGAGGAAGGACTACGGTAAAAAAACTAAAGCGATCGTCAGCAAGGACAAACACAGATAACCACTGGTCTAACTTTTCCTCAATGGGGAGCGCAGAGAGAAGAAGTGAAGAAGGGAGAGAAGGGACTGAGGGCAGACATAGATGTTGCGTTACTGCTCTTGAACAGGTTGGTATTTGTACAATTTTTGGAGTAAGCTATGTAGCGATAACATTTACTTTACCGAAAAAATGGATTATTGGAACTGTGGAAATTTCTCTGTACTGTTGGAACTATTTCTGAACACCAGCCTGTGTAGAGCTCACCTGTAGGCAAGGCGTCATGAGTAGAAGTCGATGGTGTTTGTGTAATTACTCTCACTGCCAGAAGGGGAGACACAAGTTTTGCACTGCAGGATTAAATTGAGGTTTTGTGCTGTTTTTTTTTGTACCACACTCAGGAGATCAATTTAGGCAGCTTCACTGAGTTCTTATAATAGTGTTTTGACCAACTGGATACTTCGTCAATAGAAATTTCCTGGTGTGATAGTTTGAAAAGAGTTCTAAAGAGCTTATTCTGTTCTACCGTTTTGCTGTATAATCTATACACACTAAAATGAGTATGTGCTTTGCGGAGTGGGAACTCATCGCATTGATTTCCATTAGGTATACAGTTCCAGGAGATTAGGAAATACATGATATGATACAGTACATCATATAATAATGCTGCTATAATAATCTACCATAATAAAAATTTTTGTTAACATACTGTATAACATTTTAACATATGGCACAAACAAATATATTATATATAATAAAAAAAATAAAGAAATGGCACAACTAGGCTGTCAACATAAAAACTTGTTCAAATCATGTTTAACATACACAATAAACTATTTGTAGTGTAACTGTTTGGGCTGTTTTTAACTTTATTATCCCAGTATACTATTTTCTTTGTGTAAATATGATAGTGATAGTATAGATAATTGATAGAGATAATTAATATACCAACAAAGATATGCTATTATTTTAAATGTGTATTAAGCTCCCCTGAGATAATATTTTGACATAATTCAATGGAACATTTCACTATAACACTGATAGCTCTGCTAATTTTACCTTTTAGGAGGATGTTTTGTTCATACTGGTAAAGAGAGACCTTTGTTCTTGAAATTGAAGAACTTATTGACGTGTCACTTGTCTAAGACATTCTGAAAGCAATGTAATTATTCTGTACACTTTAAAAGATCAAAAGATTATCAAGCTGATTTTACTTATAATTAGGGTTATCATTTTATCAATTGCACTAAATGTGCTTTACATCTAAATTTACATGGTCTGTTGTAGGTTAGTGAATGTGAGTTTGCAATAGTAAAACTATGTGTGTGTGTGTAGTTGTTTTTTTTTATATGAAGTTACTAGTATCTAAACTTGGGTTTTGTTAGTACAGAGGACAGCCATCAAACAAGCCACATATTTCTCACACGAGTATCTGCACCTCATTATTTTATAGCCCCCTCTCCATGCATTCCTTGTATATTTTATTTCCATGCACTACAAAAAAGTATCACTCTAATTATGAGCAATAAAAGTTCAGTGTTGGTGACAAGTCACAGGCCACTGTTTTGTTTAATTTGTTTTTATTTAAATTGTTTAATAATACCTGTTCCTTCATAATAAGACCCCAAACATGTGCACCCAGCCAGTGCCTGAGTTTTCCATTTTCAAAGAAAATACAGGTGTCATTCAGAATTGGAGCTGCTGTCAAGTTTACGTTACATTTTCGATCTCCATCTTTGGTTCAAAATGAACACAAAATGAACTATTCAATAATCTCATCCAAAAGTTAAGGACAGCATGCTAAATGTGACATCATTTTCTATTTGGATACCTGTGTGTGTGTGTGTGTGTAAACACAAGCAGTGCATGGGGTGACACATTTAGTCATTACTAATGTATTTATCCTCAGTTACTTATTTGTATCTGCACTGTGCAATTAGCAACAGTCTCTGCACCACAAATACAGATTCTGAAATACTTTTTGGTACGATGTGAGGTTCTAAATGCAGTATGACATCTAACAATGGCTAAACAGAAATAACAACTAAATGGAACTGAAAACAAACACATCTTAATATACACTGGCTGTGTGCTGATGCTGTAAGGCAGAGGGACAGCCCCAGACCAATGGTAAAATAATCTTTCAAACCCCTAAATCCTTGCACTTTTGGCTGCACCAACAAAGGCCATACCTCAACAAGACCTTCAACCAGACATTGCAAGTGAACTGTGAACTCACTCACTAAGGAGATGATGATAGCTGCTGTCATAGTGACAGCAGCTATCATCATCAAGTGACAGAATTACTTTGTGTCAAAAGTTTTGTTTTCATCCGTATGCTACTTTCCTGTCTTTGGCTCTTGGCCCAGAGCCCAGTGTGGCTCCTCTTGAGTGGCCAGGGAAAGTGCTGAGTAACTTGGTTAGAGCCTCAGGGGCTCAACCTGGGTGTTACTGGCTTCCTGAAAGCCTATCGATCTGCCTGAATGCTTGAATGCGCTGCTGGGTGCCTGTGCATCGCTGGATGTCAGCTTGTGTGTGAAATTAACTTTGCTTATGGATTTGTGTGTTTGACTGTATGTGTGTGTCCGTAGCTCATAGTTGTTTGATTGACAGGCTTGGGTGTTGCTGCAGTTGGCAGGAGGTTTTTAGTTTTTTTCTGCTTGGCTGTTAAAAGGGTTTGGCAAATATCCTCTCCTCTGCTTTTGGCCAGAATAGACCATGCATAGGTACACTGGTACTTTTAGCTGCATGCCTCTCCAATAATACATACTCCAGGGAGTATGTATTATTCGAGAGGCATGCAGCCACAGCAAATGATCTCATGTTCGCATGTCTAATCTCGGTGCCATCTGGTATCCCATCAAATCTTATGCAGATGCAGAGACACAATCACAGAACATGCAGTTCAAAGCCAGTAAAGCTGATTCTGATCACATTTTTTGTTAAGGTTCTGCATCCTACACCGAAAACTGTACTAATCACACTTCTGGTGTCATTGTCCACCCTAAGGGCTCCAGCATACTTATTTCAAAATCAAAATTGGCATGCTCTCAAAGGCTGTGGAAGTGGGTGGAACTGCCAGTATATTCACTGTGACTGGGACTCTACCCTCTCATGCCAAAGGGAGGAGTAGAAAATGAAGATTCCTGACATTGAATCCCAAAATGAAAATAACACAAAATGTGGCTGTACAGCTAATGAAACAGAATAAAAGAGATTATTTATAACTAACCTGGTATAGATTTGTACACCAACAAACAAGCAAATTCATAAATCAGCATACACAAGATAATTTACCTGATTGGTAAATTATCTCGTGCATTTTATATTTACCAGAGGTAGAACGTAACGAATTACAATCACTCACGTTACTGTAATTGAGTAGCTTACTGAGTAAAAAATAGTGCAAAGAAAAACTTGCGACCACAGGCTTCAAGTGCAAGAGAACAATAGCTTTATCATGCAGTGTGAAAAAATGCTGTATTAAGTTACTGCTAATGCAAACTGAACAAAACCTGCTGCTGCAGCTTCACGTTAAATGCATTTAACTGGCGAAAACAGGTTCACTTTTATTTTGAAGTAGTCACAGGAAGTACAATCTGTTTGTAAGTGAGATCAGCACTGACCGTTGTCCTGTAGACCGCTACAATGCGGTTACACAACAAGACATTTTCATCAGTTTCTTAGACAGCTAACCAGTTTGAAATATGGCAGTGAGTAATGCAACAGTCAGCAGCAGACACAGTGAGCTGTTAGATAAAGAGCTGCAGGCGACAGGCTGCACACCTCCACATTCTCAGCCAGGTAACCAGCTTCTTTCATTTTCGCTGTTCGCAGACTCATGTTGTGTGCAGCATAAAGTCAGATCATGACTGCTCACATAATTATGGAAAATAATACTTTGTTTAGCTGCCCCAGACTTCTGTGCCCTGTCGTATTAAAAGGCAACTTGTTTTGTTTTTTTTTAACCTTTATTTATTCAGGGAAGCTTCACTGAGAGGAAGCCTCTCTTTTGCAGGAAGGCCCTGATCACATTCACACTGTTACACATTCACACCTGCAAGCTGCCCAGTACAACCGCAGCCTGGTCTGCTGGCCATAAGAAGCTCCACTGGAGCTGTTTGGGCCCCCACAGTGTCTGCTTAGAACAAATGTAGTTGATGTCAGTTAAATAATAGTCTACTTCCATTGGTGGTTAAAAATAAGTTTTTATAGTTTATTTTGCTGTGAAAAGGACATTTCATGAGAAAGCTAGTGCAGTGAAAATCATCCACGATCAAGTGTGGACACTCATGTGCATCAGTCTTTACAATGGACTGTAGGGGCTTTAAAGTCAAGATGCTGTGCTCCTAATAGCCAAAAAGACATCGAGGCATGACAATGTTGGTTGGCATTAGAAACTTGCTAACTAGTTATTTATTATACTTAACGCTTATGATATCCCATTAAAATCATGTGACTTCATATACATTCCAGAGTTTCCCGTTTACCCAGTCCAGTGCTGCCCGCCAGAGTCTAATCTTTTCCGCTTACAGTTTCAATGAAGCGAAAACATTCTCAAACCTCTCATTATAACATAAACTGTCTGTAACATTGTTTTTCGCAATTGATTTGGCAAAGTATCTCTCAAACAAACTAAAATTGAAAGCCCCATATGGCTTTGTTCCCTTATCAAATCGCAAAAGAGTGCAATTTAATTAAATATATATATATATATATATATATATATATATATATAACAAATTAAATCAATATAAATAAGTTATTTTAACTCTTACTCTGAGTAAATTTTAAATGAGCTACTTTTTACTTTTATTAAGTAGATTATAACAGTAACTTTACTTGTACTCAAGTAAGAGTTCATCAAAGTAATCATACTTTTACTTAAGTAGAATATTTTTGTACTCTTTCCACCTCTGCCAAATAATAATTGTGCATGTAGGTTCACTGGCAAACGACATTGTACAAAAAAATTGACTAGAAGCCTGATCCAACTTAAAAGCCCATGGCGTAGATTAGGAATTGATGGTCTGTTTTTGGTCACATGCTTCCGGATTTCCTACGAGAGTGCATTGATTTTTTTCACTTTCAAGCATTGAACCTAAGCAGATTAAATAACCTGGTGACTCAGCAATAATAATAAAAAATAAATAATTATAGGGCTGCAATTTAGGATGATTTTAGTAACAGAAGCTTCTATAGATTATTTCATCGACTCACTGATGTGTCGTTTAAGAAGTAATTTTGCTTGGCAGCGGCAGGATCAGCTGTGTACGTTGATATATATATATTAGATGATAGATATTTATTCATCCTTTCGGAAATTCAGTGTGTCATACAGCAAACATCAGACCAACAACAACCAGACAACTGCTTTACCAACACACACTTTTGCAGTGTTATACAAGCATACTAAAGTGTAATTCCCCGACACCCAATTAACTCTTGAGTGTGACGTTACAACCCAAACTCACAGCCCAACCAGGAGAACAACAAACGCACGTGTGTGCATTTACAGCTGAGGGTAGCGGCTTACTTTGGCTAGCCTTCAATTCAACAATCAATCATGATTTCAATTAAATGCTAAAGTTACTGTAACCTTATCTGTGGTCCGCTGACATCGCCATCATAGTCACGTCACGTCCACACAGCGTAACCGCGATGTACATTGATGACAGTAATAAATGTCCGTGCAAAACAGTACGCTTTAGAATAAAATGGAGTAAACGAAGCGTTGATGCAAAGAATTTGCATCGATGCATTTTAGTAATCGATTTAATCGATATAATCGATAAATTGTTTTAGCCCTAAATAATTACAATAATGATTTTCTAATATATATAGCACTTAACACATATGTGTGAGTGCAGTAGGCTGCAACGGCTCAGAATACTGTACAAGGAATGTAGAGCCATGTCTGTGTACAGGAAACTGTGCGGCTTATACTTCATGTGCAGTGTTTGTTTCTCACTTTATGAATAGCCTATTCTTATATTGTTAGAATTGCAGTTTGATCAGATGAAAAATCGAATCAAATCAAGTCATCATAATCATGTCTTGATAGAACGTCTTGGGTATGTAACCCTTGTTCCCCGAGAAGGGGAACGAGACACTGTGTCGGTGACGACACTATGGGAACGCCTCTGGGCGTGGCAGGGCTGAAATCATGAATGAAACTACTCCAATCCTATTGGC
Source organism: Micropterus dolomieu (assembly GCF_021292245.1). NCBI lineage: Eukaryota > Metazoa > Chordata > Actinopteri > Centrarchiformes > Centrarchidae > Micropterus > Micropterus dolomieu. The sequence continues at coordinate 26,861,671 of NC_060171.1, read as the reverse complement.
GTTGCTAGAATGGTAGCGT
>NC_060171.1:26850602-26861632 GCF_021292245.1 Micropterus dolomieu | reverse complement strand
AAAATAAATAATTATAGGGCTGCAATTTAGGATGATTTTAGTAACAGAAGCTTCTATAGATTATTTCATCGACTCACTGATGTGTCGTTTAAGAAGTACTTTTGCTTGGCGGCGGCAGGATCAGCTGTGTACGTTGATATATATATATTAGATGATAGATATTTATTCATCCTTTCGGAAATTCAGTGTGTCATACAGCAAACATCAGACCAACAACAACCAGACAACTGCTTTACCAACACACACTTTTGCAGTGTTATACAAGCATACTAAAGTGTAATTCCCCGACACCCAATTAACTCTTGAGTGTGACGTTACAACCCAAACTCACAGCCCAACCAGGAGAACAACAAACGCACGTGTGTGCATTTACAGCTGAGGGTAGCGGCTTACTTTGGCTAGCCTTCAATTCAACAATCAATCATGATTTCAATTAAATGCTAAAGTTACTGTAACCTTATCTGTGGTCCGCTGGCATAACAGCGGGTGCTTTCTGATCAGGTGCCATTGTGCTGCTGGTAGGCGACATAAGTTTCATTTTACGGTGGACGGACTGTAATATTACAAGTTGTTGTTTTCTTTTAGCTTGAAATAATCCCATACTTAGGACACTTTCTTCTTGTTGCTATTTTCTCGCCATTTTCTCTCTCTTCCTCCATTTTGCAAACATCGCCATCATAGTCACGTCACGTCCACACAGCGTAACCGCGATGTACATTGATGACAGTAATAAATGTCCGTGCAAAACAGTACGCTTTAGAATAAAATGGAGTAAACGAAGCGTTGATCAAAGAATTTGCATCGATGCATTTTAGTAATCGATTTAATCGATATAATCGATAAATTGTTTTAGCCCTAAATAATTACAATAATGATTTTCTAATATATATAGCACTTAACACATATGTGTGAGTGCAGTAGGCTGCAACGGCTCAGAATACTGTACAAGGAATGTAGAGCCATGTCTGTGTACAGGAAACTGTGCGGCTTATACTTCATGTGCAGTGTTTGTTTCTCACTTTATGAATAGCCTATTCTTATATTGTTAGAATTGCAGTTTGATCAGATGAAAAATCGAATCAAATCAAGTCATCATAATCATGTCTTGATAGAACGTCTTGGGTATGTAACCCTTGTTCCCCGAGAAGGGGAACGAGACACTGCGTCAGTGACGACACTATGGGAACGCCTCTGGGCGTGGCAGGGCTGAAATCATGAATGAAACTACTCCAATCCTATTGGCGTTGCTAGAATGGTAGCGTGTGACGACGTAACTGGAGGCGTATATAAGCACGCCGGCACACCGGACACATTAGTTCTTTGCAAGGCACTCCAGGCGGGGGGCGAGGTGTGGCCGACTGACGCAGTGTCTCGTTCCCTTTCTCGGGGAACAAGGGTTACATACGTAACCCGAGACGTTCCCCTTCGAGGGAACTCGAACTGCGTCGGTGACGACACTATGGGAACGAGAATACCCACTATTCCACGCCGAAGCCTCCGCCCGCCCCCCCAGCGTGCAGCAACCTGTAGGCACGACTAGGAGGACAGCGCACGGTTGCCGGGTGCAGAAGAAAGGTCCAGACTGTAAAACTGGATGAAAGTGTGAGGAGTGGCCCAGCCAGCTGCCCCACACAAATCCTGGAGCGAAGCCCCTATGAGGAGGGCCCTAGAGGCTGCAATACTCCAGGGGTTCGAAGGGGGCCTCAGCCAGCGCTTCGAGAACCACCGCCAGGTCCCAAGTGGGAATCCTGGAACGAGTCACAGGTCTCATCCTCCGGGCTCCATGGAGGAAGTGCACGACCAGTGGAAGCCTCCCCAGAGGCCCATCCCTCAGAGGGGTGTGGAACGCCTTCACGGCAGCCACATACACCTTGAGTGTGGATGGGGAAAGGCCAGCAGAGAAACGGTCCTGGAGGAACTCCAGTACCATAGTCACCCGGCAGGTAACTAGGTCCACCGCCCGTTCTCTACACCAGGTGGCAAACACATTCCACTTCAGGCCGTACGTCCTTCTCGTGGACGGGGCTCTGGAGCTGAGCAGCGTCTCGACTGTCCCCGCCGTCAGGCTCGCCTCCAGGAACTGGGCCCCCTCAGGTGCCAGACCCACAGTCTCCACAGGGCGGGGCAAGGGTGAAAGACCTGGCCCTCCGCCTGAGTCCCTCCTCAGGGGGACCTGCCATGGTGGGCCCTCGAGAAGCGATATTATGTCCGAGAACCACACTAGGGCCGGCCAAAACGAGGCTACCAGCAGTAGACTGACACCGTCCTGAACCCCCGGGAGCAGAGCGACTGGGGGAAAAGCATACAGGCGCAGCCTCGGCCATGTCTGTACCATGGCATCCAGCCCTAGCGGGGCTGGGGGCGAGAGGGAGAACCACAGGGGACACGTCCATGTCTATGGGGCCGAACCTTTCGCATAATAACTCCACCACCTGGGGGTGGAGTCTCCATGCCCCGGGCCTCAGCCCCTGTCTCGACAGCAGGTCTGCTCCCTGATTCTGGATCCCAGCGACGTATGTCGCTCTGAGGGACAGCAGTCGCTGCTGGGACCACAGGAGGATGATGTGCCAGTTTGCATAATGTTCACGAGCGCAGACCCCCCTGATGATTCAAATAGGCGAACCGCCGTGTTGTCGGTCCTGACAAGGACGTGGCGACCGCTGAGAGCGGGCAGAAAACTCCTCAGAGCGGAGAATCCCTTGGATTTTTGCCACCCCTGCAGGGCTCTCATGTACAGCAGGCCAGACGGGATTACGCTGGACGCTGCCGCCATGAGACCCAACACCCTCTGAAAGTGTTTCACAGTGATGGTGCGGCCTAGCTTCACTGTGGTCACCGAGGACAAAATGGACCCGACGTGTGCAGGTGACAGGTGGGCCCGTATCGTCGTCGAGTCCCACACCACCCCTAGGAACGTCGTCCATTGGGCGGGCGTCAGCACGCTCTTCTTCGCGTTGAGCCACAGCCCCAAACGCTGAAGGTGGGCGAGGATGACATCTCGATGCCGAACCGCTAACTCCCGAGACTGAGCCAAGATGAGCCAGTCGTCGATGTAGTTTAATATGCGGATGCCCTGGAGCCTCAGCGGGGCCAGCGCTGCATCCATGCATTTGGTGAACGTGCGAGGAGAGAGTGCTAGGCCGAACGGAAGAACCCGATACTGGTACGCCGCGCCCCCGAAGGCGAACCTCAGGAACTTGCTCGGGGCTGGTGGCCGGTGTTATGCGTAGGTCCCCGGTGGCACCCTGAAGCGGAGGACCACCAGGGAAACTCGCCGGCGACCCACGGTGTGTGAGCCTGATCGTTTTCCAGCTGCAACCCTTCGAGGTGGGCAGACTGGTGAGAGCTCGCTGGCGGTTAGCGTGTCCCGAGCACCAAGAGGGCGGGAAAACAGCGCCTGTTGCCTGAGCAACCACAAGGGAGGGGACCTCGGTCAGCCTCTCAGGGGGCTGTGGGCGAGAGCGCCTTGTTGAGGGGCCCCTTCGCTTCTGGCTCCGGCGGTAGGAGCTAGACGAGGGCTGAGCTCGTCTCTCTTCAGCTGTCACCGTCCTGGACCCAGACCGGCGGGGGAGATATTGCTCAAACGCCTCTCCCTGCGTTTCAGCGTGCTGAAACCTGCTGATGACAGCATCCACCGCCTCACCAAACAGGCCAGTAGGAGAGAGGGGCACATCCAGGAGAAAAGCCTTTCCCTGGATGCCGGAGAGGTTGAGCCACAGATGGCGCTCCATAGCCACCAATGCTGCCATGGAGCAGCCAGCTTGGTAACACGGAGCGTTTAAGTCCGTAGCTCTACAGAGCTCAGTCAGGTCCTCCTCAGAGGGACCTCCCCCTAGGTCATAGTCTTGAGAAGATCAGCCTGGTACGCCTGCAAGATGGCCATAGTGTGCAGGCTTGCACCAGCTCGACCCACTGCCATGTAGGCCTTGCCCAGCAAACAGATGTTTCGTCCGACACAGCTTGGTGGGGAGCGCCGACATCTGAAGGAACGAAGCGACGGTGGGAGAAAGATAGCTCGCGAGCGCTTCCTCCCCCCAAGGTATCGTTCCGTAGCTGTGCTGCTTAGTTTCTATCATGCCCGCCGGGGGTCGAGCCACGGAGAAAGCGCATCCGGCCATCTTCGGAAAAGAGAGCCGCACGGGACCTCAGCACCCTCAGGGGCAGGGCCTCGCAATGGCCTCAAGCAGCCCCCTCGAGAGCTGCCTGGGCATGCGGCATCCTCAGACAGGAAACACTCAGGGCATGAGTGTCCCCAGCCGTGATGTAGCGCGGCATGGAAAGACACACTGCCTGAACTGCTCACCAGCCATCTCTTCTGCTTCTCCTTCCAGGTAATTTCGTCTTGTGGTAGCTTTCTTCTGAGTAGTCTCAAACATGCCAGAGTGCCTGCTGAATAGAAAAAAGCTAATGTGTCCGGTGTGCCGGCGTGCTTATATACGCCTCCAGTTACGCCGTCACACGCTACCGTTCTAGCAACGCCAATAGGATTGGAGTAGTTTCATTCATGATTTCAGCCCTGCCACGCCCAGAGGCGTTCCCATTGTGTTGACACCGATGCAGTTCGAGTTCCCTCGAAGGGGAACGAGACACAGTACTTGCTGCTACAGTATATACTTATCAAGGTTGTATAAAGGTAGTTTTTTGTTGACTACTCATGCTACACACATAGAACTTAACATATAATTAAATGTATATTAGAACATGGTAACATATAAAAAAAAAATATATACAGTTATTTATACTAATTTTTTTTTGCATCTTGGAGAATGTTAACAGCAGCAACAAGATAATAATATTTATATGTATGTAATATATATGTTTTTTATCTTTACATAAAAAGTCTGACAAATATTGTGCATCCACTTCGACTGCATTCGGTCATGTAAAAACAGAGTCCGCCTCCTCATCTTGCCGGAACGTGGCCTGACTGCTTCATCTGGGATATTCGTGGAGCAGGTCTCTGTAAAGATGTGGGCACATTAGTCTCTGATTTCCCATTATTTGGCCAGCCAGTCCTATTTCGTCAAGACCTGACCTTAGTCAGCAGTAGCTTTCCAAGCTGGGCCAGCATGGCTCCTATCGCAGCTCTTGCCAGAGTTCAGTGAATTATTTATATTTATTTATTTTCTATTTATATTTTTAACATCAGGACACACAAACATGTAGGTAAATCCCGCAAGCAAAGTCTGCAGCACTGCAGACTTGAGGAAAGTGTACATAAAAGGCTCAAAAAGTCCACAAGGCAGCCCTCAAGCACTCACACAGCATGACAGCCCTGAGCTCTGCTGGAGGACCGTCAAGGTCTATAAGTGTGGACATTGGGACTGGGCTACGGACTTGCATCATTCCCACTATCATGACTTAACATCGGATTCAACCTTAAACGCTTTCAGCTTTTAGTAGTTCGCATGTGGAAGAAGAAGCGGAACCAAAATACAATATTTATAGCTCCAATGCATTTAGGAGTCAAGTAAGAGCACAGCAGCACTGCTGCAGTAGTCGCCGAGTGGTCACTGACACTCTTTCTATGACTAAGAGCTTCCTCTATTGCTCCTATAGCGCCAGTTGGTCAGTGAATTGCAGTCACATGTTTCAAAGGATATGGAATGATTTTTAACCTGGAATTTGTTGTGACAAACAACATTTCACATGTTATCCTGTGTTATCCCTCGTGACATGTGTCATCTCTTGATTGCCAAATCCACAGATGGTAGTTTATACATGGTTTATTGATCAGGTGACATGTTCAGATATCCATCGCCGTTCCGTGTGCCTGTAACTCAGTGTCTGGCTGCTTTGCTGATAGTGTAGAGTAGTCGGTGTGCTGAGATGACTCAGTCTCTCTAGAAGTCTAGCAAAGTAGTTTGAGGTCATCTGGTTCATTACTGACTGCCTGGTGGTGCGAATGAATCACTGTATAGATCTGCAGTTGTCTATCTGCTGATTTTGATACAAATGAAGTGCCTGTTGCACTGAATGTTATCACTTAATATCTGGTTTCTAATGCTGTTATTATGCAAGGGGCGTGCTGCTTTCACATAGCTCTGCAACTGATTGACCATTTGATGTGTCTTTTTATGACAATAGCAATGATTCCATGTGTGTTCCTTCCTCCAGGCTATCTTACTATCATCTGCTGGCATCCATCCCTGCCCCGGCCCTCTTTGATGAATCGCTTTGCCCTGCCACTCACAAACAAACACAGCCTGATTGAAGTTTGTTATGGAGCTCAAAATAAACCCCAGATCAGTTGCTGCGGTTAACCTTGTCAAGCTAGGCTTCAGGGGATCTCAATCGGCGTAGATACGCTGATACATTTCCATTTATATTTTCACATAAAAATAGGGCGAGGAGTGCAATGATGGGTTTTGAAATAGGAATTTAAATGAATTCATATTTAAGCAGGTGTAACCTTGAAACAGGCGACTTCAAAGACTGAGCCTGTAGGCCTAAACATTTCCAGCTTGAGCGGAGACAGCAGGATGTTTACTGTTGCTGTCAGTGTTATGTATGCACGTTATTTACTGTGAGAAACCTTGAACAGTAAATCTTTTCACTGGTGGGCTGACTAGCTTACTGATGGAATGCATAAATTAATTAATTAGATTTAAGTGAATATTGTTTGCGTATGCTTACCTTCTTACTTGCTTTACAGAAGCAACTGAGAAACGCTGACAGGTTGACTCACTTAAATCATGCACCAGAAAAGATGCAACACTTAAATCAAGGCATAGGTACGTGCTATTACCGTCAGAGATGTGAGAAGTGCATTATCTACCTCATACCGCTTTATGAAGTGCTGCTGGTTGTAATGAGGGTCTGATTTTGTTGGTTTTGCTTTTGTTTGAATTTGTGACTGCGAGTGAGCGACGGAGAGGAGAGGAGTCAATCTCTGACTTATTTTGCACCCTGATAAACGCGGGTGATTATAAACAAAAGTGCTGCATCCCATCGGGGGAACTGCACATGGCAATTATGGCAGAGAAAAGATGCTCGGAAAACCTTGTTAAAATCTAATAAGCCCAAGGTTCTTTCTTGTTTGCCTTGTTTTGTCAAGGCATCGCAAATATCCCAATGAAATAAAACTGTGAGAATACCAAAACCATTCTCCTCCTCCTATCATGTGGCTGAATTACACTGCAGTAATTTAACACTGCATGCAGTTAAAGAGCAGCAACTCTTATGATTGCAAATGTATACTGTTTAGAAATGACCCACAGCAATTTAGCAAGGCCTGGCTCTGGCAATGATGCCACAGCATCTGGAGCGATGCTGATTTCTGCTTTTCTGATACAGCTGCAGAATCCACCTGTGCTTCACATGCATCATAACACCTGGCCAAAACTTAGAGGCAGGGCTGAAGTGGACTCCAAGCAACATTCTACTTTATGTTCCCTCGGTGGGTTTTTGTTTTTAGCCGTGCTAGGGATGGCAACGGGGTGATCCTCATGAATATGGTACAACTCATAACAAAAATCAAAGAACATTGCATACACATATTTTCCCCCATCCCTTATCAAATTGGATGTCATTTCACTATTCAATTTGAAATTATATATGTGTGTTATTAACATATACACATATTTAAAGAGGTGGTTTTATGCTTTTTGGCTTTTTCCTTCTCCTTTATTGAGTTATATACCTTTTTTGCGCATGTAATAAGTTTGCAAAGTGAAAAAGCCCAAAGTCCAGCCCAAAGGGAGTTCCCATCTCCCACAGAAAACACTGCTCTGAAGAGCTTGAAAACAACTCATTTGTAGTCTAGCCGTTTCCCTTTCATGAAAGAAAGGTAAATGGCTGGACTACAAACAGTGACAGAGCTCTGTTAAAACTTTATGGATGAAAGATGCATTTTTTACAGATTAATAACTCACCACTCTGAAACTCTTGCTCCAGTCTATGTTGCCAAGCTGGTCGGCAACATGTACAGCTGAAATAAAGCCGTGTTTACCAACTTGTTACTGGCCCGCAGCCTTCACACACAGGGTGAAAAGAGGAGCTGCAGCAATGTGCAGTATGAAAAAAATATGGTGTTTTTAGAAAATTAAACCATGTAAACCTGTTCTGGTACAACCCCTAAATAGGATTATGAACCTGAAAATGAGCATAATACCACATCTTTAAATGCAAATCACCGTAACATATAATCAGTTTTTCACATCAAATTATTATTTATATAGTGCCAATTCATAACAGAAGTTACTTCATTGCAATTTTCATACTGAGCATGTAGTCTAGAGCCTTCTCTTTGTAATATTTTTATTGTGATTTTATTTTCAAACATTCAAGCATTTTATTAAGAGATTAAACATTATGGGTTTATTCATGTAATTTCAATAAATCATCAAATAATATACATTGCAGTACTGAAAAAAAATCTGTAATGAATGACAATGCTTCGGTAGGTAACACTTCCAATTACAATAATGAGCGTTAGAATTCATGAATAACAAAGCAAAGCAGTGCATTCATGACGGCCTAAGAGTTTCACTGAGGTAGAGTGGGAAAAAAAGAAATCTAAAGCAAGAACAGAAAGACTCTTAGCTGACTACAGGGCATGTTTGGAATCTGCGATTTCAGCCAAAAGAGGTGTTAGCTCTGTAGTGACAGACAAGGTGCCAACATTTTTGCACATTCATTGTTTCATTTTTTCCCCCAATATGTTAAATTCAGCAAATAGAAATTAATTGTGCTTTGAAATGTGCAGAAATATGTCACGGTTACATTTTCACCCTGCAGAGGTTGTGTTAATTGCCTTTCACTTCATTTTTCAGCGAAAACTACAAACTGATCATGGGTTTGCATATAACATTTTCTTGCCAACCTTTCTCAACACTGTCAAATCAAAATTTAAATAGTTATCTTTCTTTGCTCAGCCTCTATCAGTAGCACCACACTGAAGTGCCTGGCAGATGGAGAGGAACCAGGATGCAGACATAATGGCGGACATCGGCAAAAGGTCACAGGATATCAGTAGCGGAAGTTGGTTGTGTGTGGCTTTGTGGCTTTGTGCCGTTTTTGCGCAAACATCTGCACAGATTGGTCCTCTCTACACTGGCGTCTGTCATTTTTCCAACTTGATGCTATTCACTATTTTCAAAAAGTCACTGCTGTGCTTTGAGCTGAATGCATTACAGAAGTGCTTGTGTCGCTGTTTATTCTTAGTTTTGTTTAAATGTTAAATAATGATGAGAAGGTGAAGATGTGTGGAAGCCTTGACTAAGATGGCATTTAAAGCCAAGTGAGTCTAACACTAAGCACTAGACAAACTGTTGGACTGTATGTGACCATTAGTCTCTTCAAGTGGTGCTGATTGAGCATCAATTATGCCCGATAAGACCTCTAGTGACAGCTTTAAATGAGACTCTAATAAAACAGTATGAGACTAGTATTAGGTTAATTATTTAGTAGCCATCATGTGCTTGTGTGTGTGTTGCCTGATGGCAGTGTTGTAGCATCCCTGGCCTGGCAAGGTGGACATGCTGTAACTCAGGGTGATAACAAGGAGAGGATCATCCTGAGCCTGGATCGAGAGAGCACTGAACTGGTCCTCATTATTTCATCATTCATTTCTCTCTCTCTCTCTCTCTCTCTCTCTCTCTCTCTTCCTCTCACATTTCTCTTCTGTCTCTTTCTTTTTTTCACTGATTTACAGTAGCAAATAGAGAAACAGAAAGCATACTAAAACAGAATGAACCATCTCTGGTTATTGACTGGGATAACAGGGAGCCTCGCTGATCAGTATAAGAAACCAAACCATCAGATCATGACTGAACCAGCTGCTAGATTTAGCACAACACCACACAAAACCTTTTCATGAACATGGTAAAAGATGGTGATTTTGATTCACATGAGACTGCTGTGGGACCAGATAGCTTCAACTGTGCACACTTTGTAGAATGACTTCAACTCAGCTGCTAAGCTGTTAGTGACTGATCTATTTTGTAAGTGCCAGCTTATCATAATCAGCTTTTGCACATTTCTAAGCTGGTGATTCAACACAATCTCTGAACCTCAAGTAAATAATTTTATGAATGTCAGTGCTGCACAGTTTAACTTCTCTACTGTTTTGACACTTTTTATTGTAGCTTAAAATAAAAAATAAAACACTAACAATAGTAATATTTGGGGGGGCATAAGTCGACAGTGACATTTTATAGCCCTGTTATTTGTAAAACCACTCAAGGGGCACGTCATGTGTTATAATTAGCTAGCTGTTTTTTATTAGCTGAAATAAATTGTACATCATGAATAACAAAAAAACAACAACAAATAATCAATGTCAAACTGTAATAAGGGACTGTGTCTCCAAAATAAACAAGTCTTTCTGCTCTCATCAAAAGTTGAAAATATGTATGTTACTTAAATACTTTTGAATTTGAAATGCAGATACTTTCCTTTGAACATACAATACCATCAAAGATCAGATTAAAATATCTTCTTCACAGTTATTTTTGCACTTTGTAACCTTGTGTTATAAGTGCTACGTAAATAAAGTTTATTATTATTATTGTGTGTGACAGTAATTAACCCATTGTCAAACAGACAGCTATATGGGTGAGAATAACACGAGTGTCAATCTGATTTCTGATAGAGATGCAGCTTGCCTACTGAAGCTGAAAATGTTCATTGCTTTAACAGCTTTTTGTGTGAGTGGTGATTCATGTCATCTGTACAAACAGGTGTGGGGTAGAGCAACCACCTAGGAATTATGTTTACATATTACTCATTTGTTTCAGCCTTTTTATGTGGAAATGTTTCAGCCTTTTTGCAGACGTGGTGGGGTTGATGTTGGTCAAAGTGTGTGTTTCAGTTACATTTTAGTAAATTAAACATGTAGTGTCTCTTGCTAAAAGTCATTAATTACTTTTTTTTATGTTTAATCCTGATTGTGATTGTTCCCAAGTGCTGTTAGTGCCCAAACAGTACCATATACCAATATCATGACTTAATTGCCACGAGGATATATTGTACCGCAAGAGTGAATACTGTAGGAAGACATCTGAAATATTTTGTAAAAAAATCTTTCA
>NC_060171.1:26800319-26850502 GCF_021292245.1 Micropterus dolomieu | reverse complement strand
TCTTAAAAATGTGCCTTTGGTTTCATTTGACCCTGAAATAAGGGCAATGAAAAGGCTGTAGTAACTACAGGAGGTGGATAAGAGGAGGTCTGCTCTCTACAGTCTACAGAGAGAAAAGGCCAAAGGTTATAAAGAAAACCTCGGAATAGTGCCAAGGAGCCGTTAACACTTCTCACCTACTTTTTGTGGCTCAGAGGTCAGCATTTTCTGAGATTACTTCTCCTTATTTTCTCTTTTCCACTCACTCCAAGCACCATTACAGCCCAGCACACAGCCATTAGAGCCCATATGGTTGTAATAGCACCCTCACATAGCTCTAGGGTCTACTAACCCATAGCCTCTCTGTGCTGTATGATCCTGCTGCTGAAGTTCTTACTAAGGTCAAGTTGGTTAGGATTGAGGTTGGGCTACAGGAGTACAGTCTGTTTTACAACCATGTTCACAATCTGTCCAAGCCCTAGTAAAATAATAATAATGTGATGCTTTATTGATCCCAATGGGGAAATGGTTTATTCTTCCAAAAGGAGTTCAAAGTGCACGTTCAGCTACACAGCAGTGCATCCAGTTTTGCAGTTTTATCATTGTCTTGCTCAAGGGAACCTGGATGGATGATTGTTGACAAGAGGCTTGAATCCATATATTTTAGTTCAAGTTGATCCTTTTCACAAAGTACGCCACTGCTGGATTTACAGTAAAAACCCCTGTTTTTATCAAAATCCATTTTATGTAACATATTTATATCAGGAAATGGCTGTTCAGGGTTTCTTTTTTCCTTTTTTATTTCTTGATTACATTGTATTGGGATTTGTTAAGGATGGAAGAACGAAGCCTCAAAAATGGAAAGGAGTTGGAAGGAATTTATCATGTTGTTAAGCAATATTGTCTGTATTAACATGGTATCAAATGGTTCCATGTAAGTCAGTCCCACTGAGAATCAACACCCCACTCTACAGCTTAATGCAGCTTTATGCAGCTTTTAGCCTTTAGCGTTGAGGGGTATATGTGGCTCAGGAGAGTGGGTTGACCACTAATCACAGGGTTTGAAGCAGCAGTGGAAAGTATACCTAAGTAAACTACTATTTAACTTAAATACAATTTTCCTTATCTCGGGAAAACAAAGTTTTGTTATCTCGGGATCTTGAGAAATTTATCCTGTTATCTCAGGAAAACATTTATGCAACGACATAAATAACTTGAGAAGTTGAGATAATGGTCGAGAACAGGTTTCATGGTTTCATTTTCAAAAAAACTCATATTTTTTGTCATACTGCACATTGCTGCAGCACCTCTTTTCACCTTGTCTGTTGAACACTCTGTTTTAGCTATGGAGTGATGCATCTTGCCTCTACAAGATCTTTGTTGTGAGTTGCACATGCGCAGTACCTAGTTAAAGACTACTAGCCAATTGGTAGCAGAGTAGGGCGGTTCCTGAAAAGCTGGTAAACACGCTTTGTTTCATTTGTATGTGTTCCCCTTACCAGCCTAGCAACAAAGACAGGAGCAAGAGTGGTGAGTTATTAATTTGTTACAAATGTATCTTACATCCATAAAGTTTTAACTGAGCTCTGTCTCTACATCACTGTAACAACTTTATGTCCATTGACTGCCTGGAGGGTAGCTAATGTTTGGAAGGGAGAGTTGAGGCAGCAGGCGGACGTCTGTGTGCTGTGTGCTGCAACTCAGTATGTTTTTCCACCGGTGTTTTTGAGGGTGTGTCTGACTAGCTGCTGGGCAGCATTATGATGCATATTTTCTTGTGACATCACAAGAAAGTAGAAGAAAAGGCTGGACTACAAACGAGCTGTTTTCAAGCAGTTCAGAGCAATATTTTCTGTGTGAGATGGGAACCCCATTTGGGGTGGACTTTGGGCTTTTTCACTGTGAAACTATTACATGCACAAAAAAGATAGGTAACACAATAAAGAAAAAGCCAAAAAAACATAATATGACCTCTTTAACTCTTTATCACAGGAATAACGAAGTAAATAAAATGTATGAATGTATGGCCTCTTAGGGCTTCCACACAAAACAACAACTTGACAACAAATTAAAATTAAAACAGCAAGATAGGCACCAACCTACCGTGATTCTGCAAAGGATAAGCAAGGGATGAATGGACCGTAAGAACTTGGACATTTAAAGTAATTAGAAATCCGTAGCAAGAGTAAACACTTTCCAGTTTATAGGCCTGTTTTAAAGGACTCCAAAAATTGCAGGTGCTTGTAGAACATAGGGAAACGTGTCATTATTTGTTCCACATAAATTCAGAAAATCACTTATCAATAGGCCTGTTTTCTAAAAGCTGAGTAAAGTCTAGATCACACTTCACGATTTATAGCTCGATTTGCCAGACTGAGAGCTCGGCGACTGTCAGGGGTAAATCAGCTATGGATCAGCTGTTTTGTGTGTAGGTTCGCGTCATTTCCCACATTTCAGTGTTTTCTTGACAAAACGTGGTTTGTAGATCAGCGTTGGGTGACACACCCGCTGTCAGCTCATGCAGTGTGTGACCCCCTGTCACATATCAGTCACGTAGTGTGAATGCCACAGTGACTTCAGACTCCCCTCACAAGACGGCAAGTTGTGTAGTGTGAACGGCACGGCCATCGGCCGACGCTGAAAGTCGTGTAGTCTGCATGAGCCTTAAGAGAACTAAAGTAGAGAGGGATTCAACAACTTCCCCAACTTTGTCATTTAAAAATCTAAGCATTCACTGTATTTAGACCTATCCTGATTCTTTGGGTAGAAGCTCTATAATACTCATTGTGGGGAATAATCATTGTGGATTGACACAGAATTGCATTGTCAACTTAAGCATAGCTGCAGGTGGACAGGAAGACAATTTGAACATTTTGAGCATTTTTAACCTTTGTCCCTCTGGACTCTCAAGTTTATATCTTTTTTCCACTTTGATAGCATTACAGACACAGTACTTACTGTCCCCTCCAGATGCAGTGACATGTCAGAATGACATTTTAGTAATCAAGTCAAAACAGAAAATCACAGGAGGTAGCAACACCGAGGAAACAGATTCAGAAGGCAGCAAATATTCTATCATCACATTTGCTGTTAAGTATCACTAATATTCCAGATGCTTCCCAGCTTCTTTTTCACAAAACTTGATTCTGATGCAAATCATTAAATGGTGTGTGACCGATGTCAACATATGTCTGTAACCAGCTAAATCTGCAACATCAAAATGTCGTTGCCACAGCCCTATCTTGTCCCTCTGAACAATGTCCGTCTCAATGTCACTATTTTGTTAAGTGAGGCAGTAAGGATTTCATTCACTGTTTCACTCGTACACATGTGTAATTTACAGCCAAATATTGTATTGTTTTCCATTTATTTGTATGGACACACAAAAACGTTTTACATTGTCTTCAAATATTATCTGGGCCAACATGCCACAACATTTCCAAGATGCGTTGGAAAAGTGAAAAAGTAATGACAAAAGCACAAATGCTGCTGAGCTTACACACTGTACTTCTAATGTTGAGGATAGTGGGCCTGGTTTAATTACCTTGTATTCCAGTTTCTGACTGACAAGAAAAAACACAATGCAACTGTACTTTTGCAGAAAAAGGAATACAAATGTAAAAAATAAGTATAATTTATGCTATAATTTATTTCTGTATCAATATGCCCCTTGATGGTTAATTTCCCACTTGTCAAACAAATGTCTCCCTTACAATAACCCTCTCTCTGAGGGTCTGCTGAAGTGTTGAGATTCAAATTAAACCTGACTCATTTGTAATTGAGCCATTTGTGTGATTTTAATGCCTTTGACAAATCTCCTAATCCTAATCTCAGAATTAGCTTTTCAAGATGTTAATGCTAAAAGACAACACAAAGGATTCTTAATATCATATTCAATCCTGCCGTAGAGTTAAACATTGTGCGTGATATATTTTATTTGGCTTCATATATGTACTTGAAAATGTCAAGCTATATTTTTGATGTTTGACATGAAACAGCGTCTTGTAATTCCATGTTGAATGGGCCGAATGTTTGCAGGGGAATGGATGTAAAGTTAACTAACCAACATATTGAAAATCTAAAAATAGATTTAAATGTATTTATCTCATTGCTCTTGAGTGCGTCCAACTTTCCATCCTTTAGTTGATGTTCTTTTTGTGAACATTTCAAAACTGGGACTGACACAGAACACTGTCCTAAACTTTAAACTTTATTCTCTGAGCTTTGCTTTGTGCCTTTCTGTTCCTGCTTAGTAGCTCTGCCTGTACCCTGCTCCAAAAGCATCAAGGGAAATCTGGATCATCCACATCACTGATCCTTGTTCAGCATTCCTACAACCAGTCTTTACACGAGGGCCAACCTCAGGCTTTCAAAAGAGTTAAGTTGAAGGTGTAGGCACGAGTACTGGCCTGGAACCCCAGGACAGCAGGCCAATTATAAAATTATGAGTGAAGAGTTCCTCTAGATCCCCTATCGCCCCAAAGAAGCCCATTACCCAGAAGCCTTGGCTTTGAACACCTCTCCCACACCAAGAGATGACACTACCTCCAGTGCCAGCTCCTGTCATGCAAAGGTTCTTTTTTACTTCTCCTTCCACATCTCCCCCACTGTTTTAAAGCAGCACTACGGAGCCACATTTCCTAACAGTGTCGACTTAAAGGCAGCACTGGCAATATGACAGCCAGAAGAAACACTGAGTGCCACAATTGACATATTCCCCATCCTTTTGGCATGTCATCTCCCTTTTTCTGGACACCTGATTGATTCTGACAGCCTATATTGGGTATTTCATATGAAAGAGAATTTTGCGATTAAATGTTAATGAGTTGGAATTTCTCTCAGTGCTTTTATTACAGGCCGCCAGTTTTGAACATTTTTCAAAGTAACACACCCAAATTCCACTGTTTGCAATGAATTAATAATACAGTCTTGTCACTGAAGTATCATGCATTCTTTAATCAGGCTCCGGGTCTGAAACAGAAGCTTCTTGAAAGGTATTTCTTTATGATCAGAACAATTACAAACTTAGCGGCAATCATGAAGGGCTGTTCACAAAGTCATGCGTGGATATATACAGTCTGTGTATGTGTCAGAGACAGAAAGGGGACCCCTGGAGTGGACTCTGGAGCTTTCTTGTAGTTGCTATCTGAATTATATGTCTTGACTGGCTCACATCAGTCCTGACTAGGGACTTGAGAAGACTGAGGCCAAAGGCTGTGTGAACTGCGAGCACAAAAGAACCGAACCACACGTCTTTGTTCCATGTTCTCAAAGTGCTCGCCAAGTTGTAGAATAAACATCCCAAAGTTTAGCTCACCCTCCCCCCCACCACCCATTCTTCCTACAGCCAAGTCTGGAATCAACCCTCCATTTCTGTTCTTGTTGTTGAGGACAAGACACAAATTTGTGTTGGTAGTTTGTGGTGTTTGGTCTCCTTTGTGTTGAACTGGATCGGAGCTGACACATCTCTCATGTTTGCGTGTGCCTCCTACCTGAAATCCTCTGCGGCTTTTCTATAACTGCCAGCAAGAGAAGAGATGGTAGCAGCCAGACTGTTTTATTTCATCATCTCAGATCATGATACTGTCTGCCTCTCCCACACTCTCTTTACCACTTTACCACCCTCTGCCAGTTGTGTCTTTGTGTGCGTGTGTGTGAGAGAGAGAGAGCACTGACATGGTAATAAAAGGGATAAAAGATACAGGTAAAACAAAAAATAGAGAGTAGTCAGCAAAATGTCTGAGGTGTACTCGCCATCAAATGCAGTAATCACAGTGGGGACTGTTATTCTCTCAGAAATGTGCTCCAGTATTGTAATTCTCTGGCAGTCTCATATGCGTGGTATCTGAGCGCTAAATTTCCCTCACAGGGTAGAGCAACAGACTATGACACCAGGGTTTAGTATTTGTCAAAAGAGTGAAAGGCCTTTGTGGAGAGATTGACTTTCTGTCTCTTTGGAGTTTGTTTTTAAGAGTCTCTTCTGTTCTGTTCTGCAAAGCGAAAGCCTTGTGAAACAGACCTCTGCGCTCTCTCCCTCTCTCCCTCTGTTCCTGAGCAGAAGTTAGAACAGTTGGTGCCCCTCAATAAGTTATACCACCATCATCCCAACTCAGGAACACGCAACAGTCTGGAAGAATTTCAGGTAAAGGCCTGCCTAATTAGTTCCCATCAAAAATGTAATTCTTTTCTGGAATTACGCCGCAAGGGCAGAGTAGCCAAAAGCGAAGATACCTGGTGGATAAAAAAAAATAATAATGAATGAAAAGAGATATTCTAACCTCGAGCCATAAGTACATTTATATGCTTGACATGCCTCTGCCATCAATGTTGGGTCGAATTCTAATTTAATTTTTGAGATGTATGTGTAATTTTGCCATTAATATGAATGTTACCATGCTAAATATTTTACGCTTCTCATGGATATTGTGAGCGTCTCATATATCCTTCAAGAGTGTATTAATTAATAAACTCTTTTCTGATACTTTTTTTTTTTTTTGCTGGAAACTTGTAATAAGAGCAAGCAGGTAGGATGATATAGTGAGAGGAGCCAGAACATGGCTGCCTGGTGCCTCATTAACATCTATGGTTCATTAGAAAGAGGCTTTTTTCCTGTCATCTTTTTACAATGTGCCAATGTTGTGTGGCCTTTAAGGTAATTAATAATGAATTAATTAACCAAATTAATTCCTAGGTTAGAAACATTGTTCAGTAGTGAGGCCAGTCAGTTTGGATTTGGGCCCTGATGGGTGAGGCCCTTTACAAGCTGATGTTGTTCATGTTTCTGACAGTGCCAGCCCCCTGTCTAAAAGCCCTAGCAAGTGCCATTTGTCTCCAGGTTAACAGAAAGACGAGATATAGGGCGGGCTGAATTATTTAAGCTCCCACAACACATGCACTTTTGCTTTTCAAGCATGAGTTATAATTTAATTAGAAACTTCTGGTGCGTTGCTAGCTATTTAAATATTAAAATCTTCCGCTGATCACATTGGATTAACCATCCCTGTGAAATTCCCTGAGATGTCAGTTGTTGTCTTTCTGTCTCCCTCTCTCTCTTCTCACTCTCGCTGCTTTCTTGCATTTCCATCAGTGTTTTCTGAACTCCCGCACTCACAGATTGTTTGTTGACTCCTCCATTAGAGACAAAGGAGTCGTCGTGCACCTTTGGGAACCTTAATGGGTGCCAGAGTGTGTGAGTGTGTGAAAACAGAGCTGACCTGATATGAATGAAAAGAGAAATGTTATGCTCATTATCAGGTCTGGATTGAAAGATGATTACATTAGGCTTCTGCCCTGACAGTAGTAAAACAAGGGGTGGGGGTTTGGGGTATGACAATGACTTCTCATCGCCATGTTGAGGCCTGTCGTCCAAATCCTTTTGTCTCCTGTATGCAAATGATGCAACCTGTTGACTTGTGATCTGTGTGCACTTGTGTCACTGTGTTCATGTTTGTATAAATGTATCTGTGTTTATATAAAGAACCAAAGTTTCAGTTAGTTTTCCAAAAGTTGGCTCTAAAAACCTAATTTAAAACCATGTGACAGTATGTTACGTGTTTTACTCCATTGGTCTGAACAGGGATAGTTAATAAAAATTAAAAAAACAATGTGTTATGTTTAGTTAATCTTACTGTTAAGTTAAGTTAAATGGTAAGGATGGTACATGGGAAAATAGACCCTATTTTCCCATGCTTTTGTGCCTGTGTGACTAATTGGGACAACATTTGAAATTGGTCCAGTATTAAGCAAGCGCCCTCCAGTTAATGCAATCCTTGTGGGGAATTGCGCCCCTTTAAAGTATATCCACTAAAGTGCTTGTTTTTGCCGCTGACAGGCTCAGATTGTTATTTTAAGTGTCTGAATATTATGAAAAGGATCTCTACACAGAGTTATAGCTTTTTTAAAGAACAAGATCATTTTTGTTTAACCAGAAATAGTCCATTTATCGCTCTTATTTTAAAAAGTGTTGGCCCAATCAGTCACAGTGAAACATGGGAAAATGTGGGGGGGTTGAAAAATACCGGACTTACACTTTAAGATAATATATCATAAAATAATAATGAGTTGATTCCCATGGAATTTGGTGTTATAGCGGCAGCGGCACAATTAAGTGAATAGGATACAAAAGGATACTAAAAGGACAGAGCAAAAGAAAAACTAAAAATTCACTTAGGAAGGTATACAGATACATGGAAGTAAAGAAATTTAATCAATTACACAGTTTTTTCTTTAGTATTCCTGAGGAAAGTGGGATATAGGTATATGAGGTATATGAGGTATATGTGCTGCATATATATTTTACGAACACTATCTCTCACTAGCCCAAGATCGTCACAGGTTAAATGTCACCATTTTGACGGCCCAGTTAAGTGGCTGGCTTAATGGACACGTCACTTTCCCTAGTTCAGACATAGTTGTCACAATAGCAATGTGGGATAGACATTTTAGGATGGCAGAGATTACAGTTAAAAAGTTGAAACGATGACGTTCCTGTAAAGTGAATGTGGGTCATGAGTCAGGGAGAAGTACATACAAGGACATATGAAAACTAGATTGTAGCTGTGGTCTTTTAGAGCTAACATTTAA
Source organism: Micropterus dolomieu (assembly GCF_021292245.1). Lineage (NCBI taxonomy): Eukaryota > Metazoa > Chordata > Actinopteri > Centrarchiformes > Centrarchidae > Micropterus > Micropterus dolomieu. Next base: position 26,841,940 of record NC_060171.1, on the reverse strand, counting down.
TCGTTTATAGGACAAGGCTGGTTACATTCAACAAGTACCAAATACAATCCCCAAAATACTGAATCAAGTATAATGAAGTGCAACAGTGTGGCTTACTGATAAACAATTAAGGTCTACTGCAGGGGTTGGCAAATGAGACTGGCATGTTTTTCAAGTCGTTACATGGCGGGCCAGAACATAGTCAAATTATTTCAAATCCTTCAACTCCTACGTGTACGTTTAGTTCAGTCGGTAGGAGCGGGACTCCTGTTGGGAGGGTTGTATGATTGATCCCAACATACGGTGGATTTTGTTTTCTCCCTTGTTAAACAAATTGATTATAAGGACACTGCAGTGCACGTGTGCGTCCCGGCGTTTGATCCGCATTCATAAATCTATGGACGCTTATTTTCACTTCCCTCAGGGGAATCCAATCACACGTTTACTGACGGCTTTTTTAGAGGTGTGTCAAGCAAGCCAGAGTCTCTTTTGAATATCCTTCAGAACTTTTCAAGGTAAAAGTTCTCAATAAACTCGACATAAAGCATTGGTGTAAAAAACTTTTTGATGAAAAGAAAACACAGAATATCAACCGCCTTATTCTTTAACTTTTTTAGCAGAAAGCGTTCACATTCTAAAAGCAAGTACTATAGTATTTATCTTAGTTAACCTCAAGAACGTGATGACCTTTTCCAGAAAGACAAGTGAACGAAAACATCAATGAGATATCGCATTGACTTACTTACATACTTCAGCTCTCAGTACATGAGTGTGTGTGCATGGCATGTATATGTCAAAACAAATGTTGTTGTGTCTTTATCTGCCCAAAAATATCTGTATCTGTGCCTATGCAAGACCTCGCTGTTAAGTTTAAGTGTGAAATATGGGTGACAGGTTGCTCGATCCTTCCCCCAGTCAACCCTGTGACACACACACTCTATCACCAGTGGCAAAGATGTACTAGTGATTCGTACTATAGCTGTGGGCCAGTCTGCTAATTATAAACCAGCATCTACTTTAATCTTCTCCTCCGGACGGTTATTTATTCTTTCATGCATTAAAGCTATCTGTTAGCTTTAGCTCTTGCTTCGTGCTGCAGATACGTACATAGATAAATACCTCACATGTCTTTGATTCAAAAATAACTCTCACATGACAGCCATCGAATACCTTCCTTCCTCACTGTATGCCTGTGTGCGTTTATGTCGTCATGTATTTCTACCTGTCATTTTGTCCGTCGGAACAGGTGTATTTGTCTGCTTGAAGCATTGTGCTCTGTTTCTCCAAACTGGGAGGGTCCCTGGCAGTAGCACTGCGACTGTGTGTCAATCAGGCAGCGCTGCAGACAGCCTCTCAAGGCCCCCATCATGTGGGGTCCTGTTCTTCTCCTATCCCATCCTGTCATTCCAAATTCTTTTCATTTCTTCCTCCCAAAATCCCTCAATCATCAGCATCATGTATTCTCAGAGAAGCATTTCTCACTTAAAGTCTCCTCTACATTAGCAATCTGCTGCACAATTATATGGGAAATGTGATGTATTACTATGAAAGTCAGCATATGACTATGATGACGATGCACTGATACTGCCCGACTAATATGGCGAATGGCCCTTCATTGGCTTATAGTTTTACATGTAATTTGCAACATGTTACATGTTAAAGCACTCCTGCTCATTAATAAAAAATGTGTTTGAAAAATAGTGTTGAGACATATCAGTGTTTCATTTATTAATTACGTAGATTAATTAATTACCAATATACATATGCAATATTCATTTAGATTCACTATAACTATATACAACATTTGATTCCTGGTCACTTGCTAAGTGAATAAACTGACCTTCAGCTACCCCAGATAAAGTCTTTTGACCTTTTACCCCTGCAGTCTTTCAGCTCTATTGATTATTTCAAGCATGCATCAAACATGTATGAAAACACATTGAGGACAGGCATTTTCAGCCTTTTCTATTCCGTATTGTATTTCCATTCATAATGAAATCATCTACAGCTAAATGTTCAGTTCAAATATGTTAATGCAACCTCTGAGTCAAAGCCTTTTTTTTGGCAAGAAGACTATCAGATGGCTCTGACGATTAATATTATGGCGAATGGGGCACTTTAATTATTAACTCTGCGTTACATTTGAAGAATGCTCACCAGGCGTGAGATTTAAAAGAAGCTAATGTTTCACTATCAAACCATTTCATCCAATCTTCATAACAGATGTGTGTGCAGGGGAAGGCATTAGTTTCCACAGCAGGCGCTGAAAATGTGTCTGCTTTCCCCTCATCAGGATAGAAGTCATGGTTTGTCTTGAGGGGCCAAGTGTCTTCTTGTGACTGGCCATTGGTTTTAAGTGGCTTGTGCATTTTTCATGGGACAGTGGTCGGTGGGAATGTCTTGTCACTCTATTAAGGCCTATTCAAATGGTAGCGGCCATAAAACGAAGCAGGCACTGAAATATTAATTTGATATTGCAACACACTACAGTGTGTGTGTTAATTAAGGAAAGAGCTATATGCTTTAGATGGGACAGGGCTTTTAACGTACCGTAATGGTGGAAGATGAGTTAAATGAAAGTGACAATTTGGGTTCCCCAGCTCTAGCCTGATGTCAATATGTAGATTTTATTTTATAAGGTGCTTGTTAGTAAAGTAGAAATTAAATGTCAAACTTACAAGGAGAGCAGTCATTGACAGTTGCTGTTGATATTTTATATATTTTATTACAAGTAATTCAGCTGTATGTTTGGTTAACAACATATCTGACTGTTTATGGAGTACTATAAAAAGGAGCTGGCAGTTATATACAGTTTATGTGTCTCACCTATGTAGGGCATGGGCGATTACTCGATTAATAGAAAAGGAATCGCCAAATATTTTTGTTTGTGTCAAAAATTTGGTGGTTCCAGTTTCTCGAATGTGAGAATTTGTTGATTTCTTGAATATTTTTGTGTTTTGAAGTTATATTTTGGACAATAATGTTATTGGAAGATGTTACTTTGGGCTTTGAGAAAGTCTGATTTCAGGATTTTGTCTAAATTGTATGTATCAAAAAATGCATGACAGATCAATTGATAAAATATTTTGATTGAAAATAAGTTGCAGCTACATTATTGATTATCAACAAGCATACCTTTATAACTGTGTGACTATAACTGTAATATTAAAGCTGTTATTCATATATATATTTCTTACTTCATAATGCAGTTTAAGTGTCGTTCCTCTTCCCTCTCACTTCCTTTTTTTGGGTCCTTTATTACTGCTTCACCATTCCTCTTCTCTCTGCAGGACAGGCCAGCGATTATATACCCTATCCTCCATCTTAGAGCTTATTAACCTTTTTGTTGGAATATCTGGAGCATAAAGACCTCATTAAATATTTACATATGCACTAACCACTATGAAAAATTAAGAAACCCAAAGTTTTATTAACCTGTAGTAATATAATGTCTACTCTTGGCCAACAAAGAAGGTTTTTTTTGCACATTAAAGCATTCTGTAGCGCATAATAATGTATGGTAAGAAGGCTCCCTTTGCATTGATTAACTCCGCTTTAATATAACATTAGGTTTCCCTAAACTAGCTTTATCATAGAATTATGCTTTTAATACATGGTGTGGAGTTGAGGGCAGGGGAGAGATGTTTTGCCTGCAGAAAAAAAGCATTGCAACAATCCTTAATTATCTATGGCTCTCTGTGTTGTGACTTAGGTGAGGAATCCGCTCACATTTCATGAATATATAAGAAGCCATAGCATAAATGTCTGTCCCTGCTAGCCACAGTCAGCTCTTCCCTCAATAGGTGTAGCTGATCCACAACACTAAGCCATTCAAATGGGACTAAGTGGCTTTCAATTATTCAAACAAATATTCAAGAACGGCTGTATAATGCTCGCTGTCACCTGCTCCTGGCATTCCACTCCTTTTCCTCCACTCTGTTTTGGATTGCGAGTGGATGCCTCTGCTCACAACTGAATCAAAGCTCACTGAAATGTTTAGATTGTTCAGAGAATGAGGCAGTAATATCTGTGTCACTGGTGTCTTCGCTGTCCTCTTTAGTCCTCTGAAATCATTCCCCTTTACTCTGATAGGGATTCAAACGCACTGGTTCCCAAAGAGCCACTGCTTTGATTCTTTCAACGGTGCATGCAGAGCATACTGTGCTTCATACCTGCAGGCACTTACACCTGCATGTCACCAGTGCAGTTCAGCTGAGGGAATTTTGATTATAATTTCAAAGTAGCAACAGGATCTTGAAGGCCAGATAGATAGGTAGGTAGATAGATAGATAGATAGATAGATAGATAGATAGATAGATAGATAGATAGATAGATAGATAGATAGATAGATAGAGCTGACAAAGTAGACAGAAAAAGTCGAAACAAGAGTCAGAGTGAGTCAAAAAAAGAGAGGTAAAAGAAGCGCAGAAGTGGAGTAAAGATTTTTTTTAAAGAATTACGATGCATGATGAATAGCTTGGAGAAACAATCCGAGAGAGAAACATGGAAATATAAATATGAAGTGAGAGATGAGAGGTGACTGACAGCTATAAGTTGTAGGTGTTAAACTTTGATGCCTCTAGTGAGTGAGGCAGTAAAGTACAGTGTGGTCTGTGAGTAACAGTAATAGTGAGAGAGGACCTATCCTGGCAGGGGAAGAGATGGAGTGGGGGGGGCGGGGTTGGGGGTGGAGGGGATAGGGGAGCATTGTAGAAGTAACAGAGAGGAGAGGCACGCCATACATAGTCTGAGTGAGACAGAGAGCGAGTTAGGAGTTGCGGATAGTTAGATAGCGAGAGAAACAAGAAGGTTATCCATGATTTAAAGCCTGTGGGGCCGTGAGATGAGCCTTGCCAGTTCAGGCTGCTGTGATTGCTGGCTGGTGCTGGTTGAGACTGGGGCCTTTCAGCTCATTTCATCATGGAGCTCCTAATGAGGCCTGGGCCGACTCCCTGAGCACGGGGGCTCCAGACGCACCTCTGATGGAGGGTACTGAGGGGTTCCAGCCTCTACCAGCAACACCATCATGTCCTGGCTATCTTAAGGGCCGAGGAGAGAGGGGGGCACGGGGAAGGAAAGTGGTGGATGGTGGAGGTGGTGGTGAGTGTTGCTCCAGGATGAGCTGGGAGACCCACTTTGTCCCGAGGCTGTGTGAAAAGGTCACTGCCCGTGAGGAGTACCCACAGGCCCCTGCTGCAGGGTGTCTGGAGGGAGAGTTGTTTTTGTTCAAACAGGAAGTGGCAGGTTAAGAGGAGCGTGTCCATCAAAAATATGTCTGCTGTTTGCTAGCTCAGAAGTAGACGCTTTTGTTTTCGGAGTTTGTTCCAGGACACCCGGAAAGCACAGTTTGCCACTGATTCATGTGTTGATACATCCTTTGTTTAGGGTTTTTGTAATAATTAAACATATTGAGCTCGTCGTGACTGCATAGTCCTACCATTTATTTCATGTTGCACCTTAGATCTCTCTCAAATCTGTCTAGGGTAAGTAGTCAAGGACTGAGAGCTGTACCATATGTGGCAGTATGGGTGCCTCCCTAATGAGAGGAGGCTCTAGGGGATATGAAAGGCAGAGCAGTAGGGGCTGGTGGCAGGGGGTGGGGCAGCAGGCTTGCTGGTAGAGCGACCTGTCTATTCACCCCGGCTCTGGCCTTTGTGCAGAGTTAATGATGCTACTAATATGTTCTTTAAAGACCACACTGTGATTCATGGCTTTCATTAGCCCCGTGTGCCAGGGTGTCTTTCTCCCACTCTCTCTCTCTTTCTCTTTTCTGTCGCCCTTTTAATGATGGCCTGGAGACGAGGTGGCACGCTTGACCCTTAATCATACAAGCGAGAGGAGGCTGGGGTGAGTGAGGGGCGGTGATGAGATGGGAGGTTTTGGGGAAAGGCAGGGGGTCGGAGAAGGAGGAGGAGGAAGAAATCAGATGGTTGCTCTTCATAATCCCACTCCCCGGGGCTGGTTAAGCATGACACTCCTGCTCAAGCAGGATGGTATGACAACCGATGTATAATCTTTACAGAAAAAACACACCCATACTAAAAGAATCTTCTTTTCACCTTCATCTATGATAATGCTGTCCAGCTTCTTTTCAGTGTGTTTTTTCTCAGAGACACCTTGCTCTGTATTTGTTCACTGTTCATGTGTGAGAGTGCCTGACTGAGCAGGTGGAGGTCAAGTGGACTGGAGAATACCTCTGTAGTAAAAAGAAAGTGTCTCCTATTAAAAGATCATTCCGGATTATTTTTTAAACTTAGGTCTTAGCCACCACTACGGTCAGTATTAATAATAATTGTAATCTCAAGTTAATTACTAAGATCTGGGAGTATGGCATCATCACTTGAAAAATGTTCTTTGTGCCGTCTGTCCTCTGTCCAGGTTTCCATGGTGGAGGAGGAGGTTGGTGGTCAGATTTGTTTGGCAGCACCTGCATGTTGTTTGACCTCCTCTCGGATCATATTTTATGTTTTCAAACTATCTATAATTTTTTCATCCTGATTTTCACTTTTGTAATTTTGCTGTTTTGGTTTTTGCTGTTGTTCTCTACACACAACACCTACTGCATTTCTGTGCGTCCTGGAAGAGGGATCTCTCCTCTGTTGCTCTTTCTGGGGTTTCTGCTATTGTTTTTCCTGTTAAATGTTTTTTGGGTTTTTTTTTTTGGAGAGGGGTCGTTATTCCAATCGAGGGTCAAATCAAGGATAGAGGGTATCTTATGCTGTACAGATTGTAAAGCCTCTTGAGGAAAATTTGTGATTTGTGATACTGGGCTATACTGTATCAATAAAATTAACTGACTGACAAGATACACAAAAACATTAGACGATCATACAGTTTAAATCCTCCTTGGAAAATATCTAGTGGTTGCAGCAGTTCCATTGAAATTCTTTTGTGACTGGTCCTATAGCCAAATATATTTGGAAAGGAAAACAAAGGCACAAATTGTGCATTGTAACATCCATCACAGGCATCACAGGAAAGGTTTGTCAACCACTGCCCTAGTGAAAACAATGTCCATGATGACGGCCAAAACTATGAAAATAAGGCCCAAGTTGTAGTAAACCAGGATTACCCTGTAAAAACATCCTCAGTCACCGTGCCTCTCTAATCTTTAGGCAACTTTTACCTCTATTCATATTTTCCTTTTCATAAGATACAGGCTGCGATTAAAGAAAGATTTAATCTGTGATGGAGAGCATACATAACTCTGACAATTGTGTTTAAGAGAGCATGTGTGTGTCTCTATGTGCACATGTGGCCTGAGTGTGTGTGTTCACAGAGGGGTAAACATATAATATCTCTCACTTCCAACTGCCTGTTGGGAGACGGATAAATAAATGATAAATAAATTACACACAGACATACTGTACTCGGGCTTGCTTTGTAGAGAATTACAGTTGTTTACAAGTGTGTAAGGGGGCCTGGCAGGTAGAGCCATACCATGTATCTGTGTATCTTGTTGTGTTGTCTTAGACCACTGACACTGGGGATAATTTCAATAATTTACACTGTATGTGATTGCAGGAGGCGCCTCGTGTGTTACTTTTTAAAAATGTAAAGCAGGCCATGTCAGTCCCTGCCCACCGACCACAACCTCCAAGCACAACATACACACACACACACACACACACACACACACATACACATACACATACACATACACACACACATAACATGGCTTTGGACCAGATGAGCGCCCTTGATGATAAAGAGCAGATGTTTTCCCAACTGGAGGTATGCTCCTAATGCTACTATACCTATTATCCTGTAAACCCCCCCCCCACCCCCTTCCTCTCCTCCTCTTTCTCCTCTGGTCTCTATCCAAACCATCCATTATTCTGCAGAGTAAAGACAGATTAGGGCCTAAATCCCCCGCAATTTGGGTCATGGCCTTTTGTGTGCTCCGTACGGTGAGAGGAGTGGCACAAGACTGGGCCCCCATTTGCCAGAGATCAGGGGGTTAGGCCAGCCAGTAATTGAGGGGGAGCCACACAGTATGACCATGTTTGGCAAAATAATGAGATTGAATTAACAGAGAGTCTATGGTAGAGACCCGGGTATCAGAGAGAGGAGGGGTAAGCGGCAGAGGGAGGATAGCAAGAAGGACCGACCAGGGCAGCTGTGTGGAAGCAGAAAAGGTGAATTTGGGATCATGTGAACCTCCTATCATTAATAATATTGTTGACAACACATCCTATCAGTAGTATGATTACTGCAAAAACATTGTGACCAGGTTGAGAGAGAGAGTTGCGTAATCTCCATTCAACTTTAATTCAAGTGGCTTTATTGGCATGGCTACATACAATACAACGTTGCCAAATCATATTACCACAAATTATACAATAATAATAAACAATTCTCTAAAATGTACTTTTACAGTAATGCCAGATCGTGGAGCTCTCTACATGGTTGCTCCCCACTTCAGCTCTGGCAAACCAATCACTGCTGGTTGGCGTAAAATGCGTTATTACTAGTTCACCAAGTTTTTGCGCAGGCCTCCTCAATTTAATTTTTAAGATCTTGATATTGAGACGACATTTCTTGAAATGTTGGGCTTTCTTTTTGTGGGATTACCCAGAAGCTCCAGTCCTTTTCCTGAAATATTGTGCAAAAACAGGAAACACCATCAGAGAAAACAGCACATCGCTGCAACAATCCAACGCAGCGCCTCTCTCCTTAACTTCTGTTTCGTCTGTATTACCATCTCATCCTGAGTTCAAAGCAGCGTGATGTTAATGAAGGTTCCCATGTACAAAGAGAAGCTTATGTAAATGTTACCTCTCCAGATGTTCTATAGCTCTCAGATCCAGAACTCCAACTAGCCCGGAGCCACATACTACCAGTTAGCATTTAGACAAACCTTTGTACCTTCACTTGCCTATAGGGCCTATCAGATCGTCGCAGCCTGAAAATCAATATCTGCTGCTAATGAAGTTTAGCCACACATTTTAATGAAGGACCCAATTTGCATTTAAAAGTAACATGAGGGGAAATGGGTTCATTTTCCCCCATATCTTATTTAGTATGTACATTTGAACAGAAAGCAATGCGCCAGTTTGTTGTGTGTACTAACATTTGACTGTTTGCGAGGAGTTTTAGTTTAATTGGGTATTTTGCACATGTTGTTATTAAATGTCTGGAGAAATTCAGCTGATGCATGTGCTCTGTGTGTGTATATATACATGTATGTCTTCAAAGCATATTGCATCTATCATCTCTCTTGAATAGACTGAAAGAAAAAGTTCTAATAAAAATTGCATCCATAGCCTCCTTTTTTTAAAACCAATGAAAATGACATAATTTTACATAAAATACACTTCTACACAAACAACAGTACTGAGCTGCTTTTATTAAAACAAAAGTATGCTCTCTGTTTTGGCCTCATCTTTAAGATACTATGAATACATAAGTTAACAAGAAAGCCTTAACCTAAAGGTTCACTCACTTTTGATGCCTTCAAGTGCGTCTTGTTATCACATGAACAAAGCTCCACACATAAGTCCCTGATGCCTCCTGAACCAGCTTTATTCAGGTTACATTATTTTCCTACATATATTGTTCCCAAAGGTCAAGAATGAACTTCTGTGCTCAAATGTAGCTTCTCACAACATTGGCCGCTGTCATGGGATAACCATGTATCTCCAAAGCTTCAACTTTTCATAACTTGATAAATTCAGGTCTATTTTCAGGTTTTGCTTTTTTTAGACATTGGTTGTTTAAGTGGTTTATGTATCTTAAGATAACTGAAAATGTTCGCACCCATAAAAGCACACTTAATCCTTCAGTATATTTCAATATTCAAAATCACCAAATTTAGAGATACATGGTTTTACAGTTAAAGGAAAGTTTTACTGGTTGTCCATAACCTTTTTCTAGTGTCTGTGTGAGTGTTTGCTGTTTCAGTTGTGCAGTATAGTTCATAGGGTCACACTGATACTTTGTAATGTTGATATATGAGATCTGTTAACACTTTTATTAACTTTCTTGTGTGTAGCTCTGAGTCTGTTTCACTCTCTTGTCCTCTGTTCTTCTTTCTGTTCCACCATTACGTCCATCTGTTGGATGCCACATCCACTAAAACAAGTAGCTCCTGCACATCTCTAAAATAAACTGGCTTTAATCCTTGTTCATCTTGCTCTTCTACACGGATCACACACCTCACCTGTCTTTTTGTTCGAAGTTAAAATGTTCCAGTGGAAAGGCTAAGTGCCCATTAAAAGCTCAAATCCCACATTAGAGAGACGGATAAATTGTGGTTACACCTCCAGACTTTAGACTTCATGATATAATTCAGATAAACAAGCTCCGTGCTGCACAAACTCTCACACACTGTTCTTTGTAATCTTGTTGTAACATGAGCTTTGATTTGTGTTTTTTGGGGGGGATTGTCTCCTGGACCAGGTAAAACATAAAGCCTCATCATTTCACTTAACAGATGTAGCTCACTCACGGCATTTAATCCTTTTGGTTCTGCATCCATTATTTTTCATACGTGTATTTTAATAGTTCTGTTTTGTACTAGTTTCTAAAACACTGTAAGACGCATACGCTATCCCTGTTGAAATCTTGGTTGTATTTTTCATAAAAGTTAATCACCTTTGAAAGATTTATTCTTTAATGGTCGCTAGAGTTGGGTATCAAACATCAGTACTTTTTTGGTACCAACTGAAATGTGTCTGAAGTGCAAAATATGTGTAGTACTGAGAGCTGGCATTTTGCCAACTTTAGGCTATGTAGTCAAAGTTCAGGGTAACAATTAATCATTTTTATATTGAAAGTGCAAATTAAAAAAGTGCAAAGCTGGAGCAAGACTATGAATGGATTTATAAGTTAACAAACATTTCAAAATCAATTCTAAAAGAAAGTGGGAGCCAATGAAGGGGAGCTAAAACAGGAGTTATAAATCTCGAACTGCAGCCATTGATTACACTGGCTATAAAGACTGGCTATTGTCACCAACAAATTTAGGTTTAATACAGTGTAGACCACGTATACAGGCATGTACTTTTATACTTAGATAATTTATATATGTACTTAGATATTTTCCTCCGATTTTGAAATTTGAGAATATCGACTTCCTTAGAGAACAAAAAAATGTTTGGGAAACTCAGGTAATGAAATCCACACAAGTAAAAACATATTTATACATACATACGCTCAAGTGGTCACTTATGTAACTGTCTTCAAGTTGGTGGAAAAATTGGGGAAGGCCTCCGTTCTTCCCAAATGTACATCCTCATCTCTGACAGTAAAAGTTCCCTTTATATGAGCACAGAGTATCTCCACTTTGTCATACTGTGTTCATGATCCTTTTCTACTGGAGCAGTTCCCCGTACATGAAAGCCAACCTGCTCATTTTATGTAAATAACAACAAGGCAGAGTCTCCTGCGTGCCGCACTTGGTGAGAATACTGTGAGATCTTTGCAACCATTTTTGCGTTCTCCCCTGCCGGCAAAGTGTGCCATAATACCAGCTGCAGCAGGAAGGCAACTTAGCCTCCAGCAAGACTAAAGTGTGCATCAGAGTAAAACAGTTGTTTACTTTGTTTGAACTGCAGTATCTCACCCACGGGAGACTGTTCACTTGAAGTTTTGCATCTTTCAGTCTCAACTTGTGACAAAGAGTCGGATGAATAACAATGTCATTTTCTCTACCTTCTCCCCGTCTCCTGTTGTCTTCTTTTCTATGTTCCATCTATTTCTTTCACCACCCGCCCCACCACCACTCTTCTTCCCCTTTGCACTCCTCTCGAATTATTCATCTGCTCTTTTAAAGTTTCAGCATGCAGTAAATTGATGGTGACACACAAACTACATTATGTTTCTTCACTCCTTTTTTTATCAACTAACAGCACTGCTCATCTCTCTTTAATTGCGCAGCAGTTGGGGACGCAGATGCACACAGATGCAAGTGCAGGAGGGTGAGATGAGAGGAGGGAAAGCGGGGATGAAAAGACTGTGGAGCAGTCGGGATTGTGTAACTTAGTTAAAGTGATGAGGCAGAGGTCTTAAGTGACCCGGCTCAGATATGAGTGTTGTCTGTGCGCTGATGTGTATACGAGAGAACAGGAAGAGAGAAACGGGCTGATCCTCATTCTTTGGTTTGCATCTACTTTAAATTCAACTCAAAGTACTACTGCTTCTGAATATGTACATGTACTTTTTGAACGTTCCCATAAAAAATAAACACGTGTGAAAGATGGTCATAATTATGCAGGATGTATTGAAATAACAGTTCGTTACAGTTCTTGATATAAATGATGAATGATGGTGAAATTTTCCTTCACTAAGTTTATACAACATAGAAAAAACACATAGAGGAGGATAGTATTAGGTGCAATTCTCTTCCCTTTTTCTGAGAGTGTGCCATCAATATATTAAAAACCCTCCAAAGCATTTAACAGGTAAAACAATTCATTGTACTCAAATTTTACTAATACTGATTCTAATTAGTTCTTAGATAATTTAGTTAGATGTGTTGCATTTGTAAGCAGTTGATGATTTCCAGAGAATCTTTCTTTGAAAGAACTGATCCTTTAAACCCACATGAATATTAAATTATTATTGAAAACTTTGTCCTCCATGTTGGGGAATTGTATGTTTGTCTGTAATTACATAGAAAAACAAATTTAAAATTTTTGCATGTTCAGCTGCTGGGATCTCGTCACATCCTGCTATGAATAGGAAATAGTTCATTGGAGGGGCTTTAACATTGTCTCAACTATCTCTACGCAATTTGTTATGCATTTGTTACACAATTCAAATGCACTTTGACTTTGACTAGATTTTCTCATAAACAACATACACATAACACACTTGTCTAACTGTTCTCAAAACAAAAAAGAAAAGAATAAAACAATAACATAAAGTATAAATAGCATGTAACACAAACAAGCTCTTTTCTAGAAAAGTACGAGTTCTGTAGGCTCTAGACTCCAGAGAACAATGTTCACAGTTATGAAGTCTTTTTTAGTAGCCCTGTTGCCTTGTTTCCTCTTGTGTGTGTAAGTTTTTCAGTTTTATGCTGTATTGTTATCTTAAAAAACAAACAGGTTGTTTGCCTCTATTTCTTTGTGCTTAATAGAGATATAGCATAGAAATTGTAGTTCCAGTCTGGGAAGCGAGATAGAAGCAACAAAAGGATTATTGATCGGAGAAACGTCAAGATGTAGTTTTCGCTCTGGATCCGGCTGAGGTGTCCATATCCTTGTCCTTGATCCAGTCTGTTTTCTTATCCTAATGAACATGTGTTTAGGGAAGGGGAAGTGCAGCAGCATGTACTCTGAGAGTGTGTGTGTATGTGTATGTGTGTGTGTGTGTGTGCGCGTGTGTGTGGATTTGCACGTGTATGCGCGTGTATTCCTCTTTGTGTGCAAAAACACATGCCAATACAGCTCTCAGATGCTGTTTTTAAACCATATTATAAATCAAAAAGGAATCTGTCCTCAAGAGAAACATGCAATAAAAGACATGGGGCACCAAAACATGTCTTTCCTTCTCTCTCTCTCTCTCTCTCTCTCTCTCTCTCTCTCTCTCTCTCTCTCTCTCTCTCTCTCTCTTTCTTTTTTTCACTGATTTACAGTAGCAAATAGAGAAACAGAAAGCATACTAAAACAGAATGAACCATCTCTGGTTATTGACTGGGATAACAGGGAGCCTCGCTGATCAGTATAAGAAACCAAACCATCAGATCATGACTGAACCAGCTGCTAGATTTAGCACAACACCACACAAAACCTTTTCATGAACATGGTAAAAGATGGTGATTTTGATTCACATGAGACTGCTGTGGGACCAGATAGCTTCAACTGTGCACACTTTGTAGAATGACTTCAACTCAGCTGCTAAGCTGTTAGTGACTGATCTATTTTGTAAGTGCCAGCTTATCATAATCAGCTTTTGCACATTTCTAAGCTGGTGATTCAACACAATCTCTGAACCTCAAGTAAATAATTTTATGAATGTCAGTGCTGCACAGTTTAACTTCTCTACTGTTTTGACACTTTTTATTGTAGCTTAAAATAAAAAATAAAACACTAACAATAGTAATATTTGGGGGGGCATAAGTCGACAGTGACATTTTATAGCCCTGTTATTTGTAAAACCACTCAAGGGGCACGTCATGTGTTATAATTAGCTAGCTGTTTTTTATTAGCTGAAATAAATTGTACATCATGAATAACAAAAAAACAACAACAAATAATCAATGTCAAACTGTAATAAGGGACTGTGTCTCCAAAATAAACAAGTCTTTCTGCTCTCATCAAAAGTTGAAAATATGTATGTTACTTAAATACTTTTGAATTTGAAATGCAGATACTTTCCTTTGAACATACAATACCATCAAAGATCAGATTAAAATATCTTCTTCACAGTTATTTTTGCACTTTGTAACCTTGTGTTATAAGTGCTACGTAAATAAAGTTTATTATTATTATTGTGTGTGACAGTAATTAACCCATTGTCAAACAGACAGCTATATGGGTGAGAATAACACGAGTGTCAATCTGATTTCTGATAGAGATGCAGCTTGCCTACTGAAGCTGAAAATGTTCATTGCTTTAACAGCTTTTTGTGTGAGTGGTGATTCATGTCATCTGTACAAACAGGTGTGGGGTAGAGCAACCACCTAGGAATTATGTTTACATATTACTCATTTGTTTCAGCCTTTTTATGTGGAAATGTTTCAGCCTTTTTGCAGACGTGGTGGGGTTGATGTTGGTCAAAGTGTGTGTTTCAGTTACATTTTAGTAAATTAAACATGTAGTGTCTCTTGCTAAAAGTCATTAATTACTTTTTTTTATGTTTAATCCTGATTGTGATTGTTCCCAAGTGCTGTTAGTGCCCAAACAGTACCATATACCAATATCATGACTTAATTGCCACGAGGATATATTGTACCGCAAGAGTGAATACTGTAGGAAGACATCTGAAATATTTTGTAAAAAAATCTTTCAAGTTTGTTTCACAGATGTAGTGGTTTGTTTTCTGCGACAACATATTAGGGCCATTGAAGGTAAAAAAACAAAGACAGACAGAGCTGGGAGAGGGAGATAACATTCCCAGAAACCCCCCTACCACCAAGATATTCTCTGAGATGTGAGTGGTAAATCTGTGAGAAAAGAACTCGGAAAATGTTTTTCAGATGTGCTTGTGTTAAATATATAGATAAATGCTCTGTACTCTATTAAAAGCAAGTATGCTGATGTTAATAACAACAGCCGTCACATTTAAGCTACTTTCACCAACCAGTATTATATGATACTTACTTCTGTTTAAAGACCAAAACTGTTGGTGTGTGAGTGTGGGGGTGTATGGGTGAGCTTAGTATCATCGCGAGTGCTTTGGATAGGAAGCACTGTCTTGCTCCTGATGAGCAGTTGGCTCCTTGCATGGCAGCCTCTGCCATCAGTCTATGAATGACTGTGTGAATGTGACAAGTGTTGCAAGGCATTTGAGTGGTCGGTAAACCAGAAAAGTGCTGTATAAATACAAATCCATTTACCAAATACCATGTGGTTTGCTAACAACTTAGATTCTGCTTTACCTGGTGATTACTAATCTCACATCTGACATGATAGGATTGGTTGGAGTGGGTAAAGGTGGAGGTGGGGGATATTAATCATCTGTTAAAACCAAGATGAAAGATTATACCGTCAGGACACCCTTAGAGGGCACAGACTGTTATCTTTATAGCTGAAAAGCAAGCCTTGTTGCTACTGGATCCCATTAATGGGTCTTACAAAATGTTCTGTGACAGGAAACTCTTGGGTAAAATGCAATTCTGGGTGTAAATACATTTTCAAAAATCTGCTGCCTCTCTAATGCTGGATGATTATTTGAGAATGGTGTTCTCATGAGCCTTTTATATGAGGCTGAGCACACTCTCTCTGGTTAGACACGGCAGCTATCAGCTCAAACACACCCATACTGCCACCTTTGAGATTACTCCTCTGATTCCCATCTCTCCCATCATGGAGACTTGACATTTAGTTACAAGACAGAAAATTGTCTTCAAAACACCTCAAAGGAAAATTTTAGTACCTGGCAGAGGAGGGGAAAATATCCAATTTGAATGGCTGACAAAGACAGTGGAGCCAGTGCAAACACACTTGGATAATGTCTGATGACAGAATATGTTGCTTCATCATTGGGAGGCAGAAAATCTGGATTGCAGTTTAATGTGTAGATGTTTTGATTTCATTATTCTGATGATATTGTTAGAACATTTTATCTTGTCTGATCTCTTAGAATGTGACTGACATGACAACTGCAGAAAACTTAGATTTTATTCTTTTATGTATAGGCCTACAGAGAAAGTTATACTTCATGGAGTGATCTTTTGTTAAACTGCTACTCACTGGCTGCAAGGTGCGTTATTTGTAAAACACAAATAATGTTCTGTAAATTCAATTAATAATCGTCAGTTATACAGTCCCTAAAGACTTCGGTGTATATTTTGTTCTCGCTAAAAGCTTCAGTAAAAACTTTGAAGTGGTGTTTTTGGTGCCAAGAAAGTTGATGGAGTAGACTGTCAAGCAACCAAGCAGCCCTTGGTGAATAAGTTTCTGGAACTTTTGCCACTCACAGACTCCATGGGAGGCTTTGGCCTGAAAGGAACTTGAATGTCAAACTTGTGGAAAAAGTTGAACCCCCCCACCCCCACCCCCATCAGTGAGGGATTTTGGCAACCCTAATCCATGTTGTGCACAGTTATTTCAACCCTGAGCCAGCACTCTAAAGAAAGAGAGTGGGTGCACTGTGGTGAGTGGGCTAAGTTGCGTTTTGTCATTGTTGCCTGACTTCAAAGCCGCCAGCTCACCATGCTCTCTTCTGAAATCCCCCAAAACCTGACACCATTAGAATACCATCAAACACTCTCTGGCTGCCTTTGAAATGCCACTGACACTGTTTGGCGCTGCAATTTGCAGGCTCTAAAGAGCGCGCACGTGTTATTGAAATAAATCTGAGGCTTGTAATGGGAATGGAAATGAACACATCTTTCATGCTTTGGCTTAGGAGTGAGAGTTGAATATTGAGATGAAACCTTGTTTTCCTAAAGAGTAGGTTGTTGACTTTGTAGCTCTCCCTCACTGTCCATTTTAGCCTTTCCTGTAATTTTCTTTTTCATTTTTCCTTTCCCGTCTTATTTTGTCCCCTCCTCTGTTCTTCACTCTGGTATTCTCTTCTTACCCTCATCCAGATGGCAGAAAACGATTGTGTCCAGAGGGAAGATTTTAAAATGTCTGCAGCGCGAGAGATAGAAGAAGTCTGTCTAAACAGTCACAAAGGTTAAGTGTACCAAGTGAGTGCTTTGATAGACTTCCGTCTATTGATTCTATAATCAGACAGCACTAACCGTGGACTTCTCCCGTTTCATATGGTGCTGGTGTGATGGGAGATAGAAGTGTACAGACTGATGAATTTAATTCAGACACGGAGCCATTTCTACAAGGGAAAACGATGTGGAGGGTAGAAGAGTAGGTAGGCTCAAGAAATAAAGCAAGTAGGCGGTCTTCCAGTAAATTGTACCAGTAAATTCCAACAACATCGCATCCTCCTTTTACTGAGAAACATGAACCCTAACGGTTACATGACACTCAGTAGTGGAACAATATATGTTAGTTACAGCAGTAAATTGTCATTGTACTTGAATTGAACAGCACTCTATTGTGTGGTAATCTGTATGCATTAAATTGTTGGCAATGGATAAAAAAACACATTATATTTATAAGGTAGTGAGGACTCAGTCGCTCAACATCAAGGCAGTTACAGTTTATTGGCTTCAACTTTTAATGAGCTGGTTCAGAAAGTGATCAGCCTTTCACTGGAGAGGGGAGCTGTGCTTTATCTTCAGAGAGGCACCACTGATCCGCAAGCCGCTCTGAGAAACTTGATAAATATGGGCTCAAATCTGAACCCCTTTCCTTCATCAGAAAGATGGGCTCCCAGCCCCCAATGTGAACACAACAGAGATGATGAGAGACGGCCAGATCTTTTCATATCGTCATGAGCTTCCACAGAATTTTCTCTGTTATGTTAAGCTGAAAGCATCGCATCCATAATTGGTGAATCCTGTTGGATATTATCTGGACAGCCCTGTCCTTGTCACACAGGAGTGGAGAAACATACTCTTTCTCATATAGATTTCTCTTTGTTTTTGCTGAACTATTCATTTTTGTAGACTTGGTAACAGACAAGTCTGTCCAGAAACCCGTGACTGAATTAATAATGACAGAATTTGAAAAAAGAAAAATGAGAACTTACATAAGCCACCATATGTCTGAGGCAGACACTTTTCTGAGGCTTGAAAAGTCCCTGCACTTTCAGACCCACACTGAGAGTTGTACAGTAGCATGTGATTCCTGTTGCACTTGCTTTGCTAATCAACAACTTGTATACACATCCACACACAACGATTTCCTCTGGGACCCCTCACTCCACCCTCCACAACAGTAAGAAGCATCACAGAAGGCTGAAGTAAAAAAAGGAGTTGAAGGATGGGTGAACCCCCCACAAACACACACACACACACACACACACACACAGGGATCATGTTGCGACACTGAGGGGAGTGTGTGAGAGAGATAAAAAGAGGATGAACATGATCAGAAGGGATAAAGCCTCGTAGAGTCCTTGGCGGTATCTCCCTCAGTCAGGCAAGACAAGCTCACATGTACACGCGTCACATGCACGTAACTCAAAGGTAACACTTTTCTCCCCTTGTACCGTAAATGCTTTTTTCTCATCCAGTCTGGCAACTGGGAGCAGCTGCATTCTCTGTAGTAAATGCAACGGTCCTGCAAAAGCAAGTCAGACAACTGAATGAGTCTACAGTGTGTAGCATGTAATGCAATGGATCATAAACATTGCAGCAGGTTTGTGTGAATAGAGATCACTGACTTTTATTGCAGCCTAGCTGACAGGGCCTTTCAGAACATCCTACTCTTTCTTCAGGGTATCTGTTTATCTTCAGGGCATCTGTTTATATCTGAGAAATACTTGTTTGTGTGGATTTTTCACTGTGCAGTGTGTACCTCAGTGACTGGTTTTCGTGTGGCTGATTTTCCCTGACATTTTTTGTTGTTTGCATTTTGTTGGGAGTGAAGGTAAAATATAGATACATTCTGTGTGTTTCTTCCAGTCGAGTTCGATGACTGTGCGGGGAACGAGGACGTGAAGTTTGACGTGTCGGATGCCAGCTTCCACGTGGACCGGGATCTCAATCTGGTTCCTCTGCGAGATGTCCTGTCCAGCAGGCCAGTCCTGTTCATCCACGGGCTCAGTGCACATGCAGATGACGTGGCGCAGGTGGAAGTCACTGGATTGCCGGTTCATTCGCCTCACAATCTTAGGGTTAGTGGAAATTGCTGCATGTGTGTTTTAAAAAACAAATAAAATTATGGTTACGCTTCATTAAGGACGGAAAAGGTTACTGTAATGTAGTATAACTGGACATAATGTAGCAGTGATTAAAGGACAATACCCCTGGGTGAATATAAAGATTTACAAGCTGTTTTTGTTTGATATTTGGGGAATTATTTACCATTTACATTTACAAGATTTAGATGACGAGGTTGATACCACTCTCATGTCTGTACTGGAAATATGAAGCTACGGCCGGCAGCAGATTGCCTAAGCACAAAGACTAGGAACATGGGGGAAACAGGTGGGCTGGCTCTGTCCAAAGGTAACAGTCTGTCTACCAGCACATCTAAAACTCACTAATTAACACATTATATCTCATTTGTTTATCCCTACATAAATAAAGTGTGAACATGACACATTAGAATATTGCTGGGATTTATGTGCTGGATCATTTCTCGGCCCGGGACAGTATGTTACAAACCCAGTGTGTTTGATAAGAGATTTATTCAGCTTGTGCTAAATTTCACCCACTGTTAATCACAGAGAGTTTGCTGCTTTACCTTTTTGTGCTAATTCTGTTATTATTTGGGCAAGATTGTTTAGCATTTTAGTAGTTAGCCTTACTCTTCCGTCTTTGGAACACAGAAAGGTCAGACACACCTCATTAAAGATATAATTTCCAGAGTGAACATAGAAGTCACTGCTGGTGGATCCTCCATGATGAACATCTTAGCATTTAGTGTTTTAGCCAGACCCATGGTGGCGTGAGCCTTAATTTTAATTGTATTGTTGTGCATTGTTGTACTGTTCACAAACTGCAAGGCCTAGCCCAGGTGTGACAGCAACACCCAAACCCCTTGACACTCAACCAGTAAATGAACAGATTTGACATGTATCTTAAATCTACATTACAGATTTTAAAAATGTACTCAAAAAATTACTTTGTTACAGTAAGGAAAGGAAATATAATTCATCCAGCCTCTTATTGACCCATATTGGTTAAAAACTCCTAAGCCAGCCAAATCCTCCAGTAGCTTTTAAATATCCTGTACAGACATCAGGGAATCTAAATCTTATCATCTTAAAGAACAAAATTTGTACAGAGTTTAGCGAGAAAGCAACTTGTAGAGGTAAAAAGAGGAACTGGGTGTCATTCACAAAACATTCATACATTAGTGATCGTAATTGCGAATTAAAAACATTGAAAAACAAATCCATCAAATGTTCAGAAGCATCTGTTGTCAGTCATATTCATGCATATGTTGATGAATTCTAATCACTCATAAATTTGAGGCAGGCTCATGCGACCTTAATTTTCATCAATTAACATAATTGCACCACCTCAGAGATGCCATATTAGGCAGTTGGGGAAAAACCCACATCCATAATCTTTGATGGCAAATGGATATTTAAACACAATGAAAAAAAACTTCAGTGATGCAGATATTAAGGTAATATTTTTTGTCATTTAAAGAAAAATTGCCATCAATTTTAAAACAAGAAGGGACATCAAAGCCTCGATTTAAGATGATGCAGGGGGAAAGCTCAGAGAAGGTGATTGATGTTGCATCCACCAAGAGAACCATATAAGAAGTTAAAAGAAAGGATTTCGATTTACTAAAGAGGAACATGTGAAAGTCGCTGGAGGAGGCCAGGAGAACAGCTGCTGCTGTGCTCTGCCAAACCTATGAGCATATCGTTGCCATCACCAGAGATGTGTCAGTTTCTAGCACTGTTGCCATCTGCAACAGCAACTGAGCCCAGCACTAAATCTGTATGCAGACAGATGGACTTTCACATTTCACCATAGACAGTCTAGATTATTGATCCAGATTACTGAAACTTGCAAATGTTTAGCCCTTGAAAAGGTGCTAAACACTCTGCCATGCACCAGCAAAAGTGAACGATTCATAAAGGGGTCTACTGTGGGTTTCACATATGCTTCACACATGCTCTGAATCAGTCGAGAGCAATTTCTTCTTGAATATACAAATATGTTGGAGCCATTTAAACTTTGATGAGGACCCAAAAGTGCATACATTTCCCTCTTCTCATGTTTTTAATCATCAGCCATGCATGAGGTCACATGGAGGGGTAGAGGAAGGAAAATTCTTTTCTACAGGGCAACATAAACAGCTGCAATGTTTTTGCATCAGGGTTTTGTGCATGAAGAATTACACTGGCCAGTTCAAATTATATGGGGATTTGGCCAGAAAGCCTGCACTCCAACACTGAGCTTTGTTTCTCTGCAAATGTGTCTTTTTGTTTGTGTAATCTACAGAAATTTGTTTCTGTGGCCAGCAAATTAACTGCCTAAAAAACTACACCTGAATAAACACCATTTTCCCTCATACGTATCCTCCATAAAGATCAATTCCCTCCCTGTTTAGGTCAAATACACTAAGTTGATAAGGAAAAGTTTCCAGGAACTGCAGGTACAGTTGGTGTTCCCTACATTCTCTCAGAGATCATCTGTCTTCCTGCTGTAGTGCTCAGAGTCCTGCTGCTATATTCCTCCAGCCGCCAGCTTAATGAATGTTTCCATCCTTTTTGCCATGATGTGGCTCTTATTTGTTTGTGCCTCTGACTATCATTTATTTGGTTAGCTAGTCCATGGGTGTTACCTTGGCAAGTCATTGAGATATAAGTGAATTAGTCTTTTGGCATGCTATGTGTGTGAAGTTTCTAGTGACTAATGTGACCGTATGGTCATCTGTATGGGTGAGTATGTGTGTGTGCTTGCTTTCCATGAGTTTGTGGATCACTTTCACATGGCATTTCATTTTGTAGTGCATTTATTTTTGCATTTATTTTTTAATACATTACATTACATTTTTTGCCAGGCAAAAGGCATTGCTTTGGGTTGGGCCACCATAAACACCACACCCCTGTGTTTTTTAAACCATCACCACCACCAACCAAAAGTCCATTCAAAAGACCACACACCCAAAACAAGAAAAGCAATATAGTGTATGCTGTCCAATGCACTGAGGTATGCACCTGTGAGACATGTCGGGGAAACAAACAAAGACTACACAAATGCATGGCTCAACACAAAAGGGCCAACCCATCAGGTCAGGACTCAGCAGAAGGACAAAGGACACTCTTTTGAGGGCAATACATTTAATATTTTGGATAGGGAAAACAGAAAGAGAAAGAGGAGTAAAGGAAGCCAATTACATCAGAGTAGAGAGACCATCTCTCAACAGGGAAGGGGCCCTCGGACACCACTTATCCCCCACTCACATTTGGCCTCTTGTGACAATGCAATCAACGGTCTTTCACACTTGGCCTCAGGTGACTCTAACAACCATAACGACTGTCGTCACAACAGCCGGGAGCACAAACAAACCAAGTGCTATCCATCACCTTGATAATGACCCCGCAGAGGTCAAATGCCTGGGACTCTCTGCCAGTCGGTTAGAACTGAAGAAGCCTCTTGGATGAGAAGCGAAATGTCTTCAACCAAGTCTAGTTGCCTTTGATTTAACTCTCACTGGAGTCCACCACTTTAGTTCACACCAAAATATCTCGACAACTATTAACTAGATTTTAATGAAATTTTGTACAGATATTCATGGTCCCCATGAGAGGAATCCAAATGACTTTTCCTCTTACACCACTGTGAAGTTGACAGTTGTGGTTTTAAGTGAAGAATCTTAACTATTTGGAGGATTACCATAAAATGTGCTACACATTTTCATGTCCTCATAGGGATGAACTGCAATAACTAAGGTGATCCTCTGACTTTGTATCTAGTGAAATCAAGAGATTAACACTTAATACTTCGGTTTATTACCAAATGATATATACCATATGATTAACTAAGATTGTGGTCATGGTAGAGATTAGATCTGCTTAACATCATCATGTTAGCATTGTCATTGTGCCAAACAATGTCCATGGGTGTTAGTGTATATTGCGGTAGATAGACCAGACACTTTAACATGAACACCAATTCATTTGAAGTTTTACATGAACAAGTTCATCCCTCCCCTGGCTTTCAAAGATCGTATGATAGCTAGGGTGGACAAAGGACAAAAGATGTCGGCAGCCAGTAAAGAAATTAAGTTTCTATAGGTATATATATATTAAGAAATTGCTTTATTTTTCAGTGACAGATAACATGGAAAATGTAAGCCAAGAGTGTGTAACATTGTCACTGTTTCTGCACCAAAGTCCATTATAAACCACATTATAGATGAAGTTTACAAAGGCATTTTACATTTTAACATTGAGGGAATTAAGTTAATTCTCTCTGTGATTATGGACACTCGCCAAAACTGCCTGCCAGCAATAATATCTGACCAGATTATGGTGCTTTGATAGCAGCAAAAAATAACAAAAAAAAAAAATGATAGTGTGAAAATGTTTTTGCAGCAATGCTTTATTTTGAGTTGAATCGAGAACTTTTAAATTCTGAACAACAGTAAAAAAAAGTCTGTAGCCCGTAGCGTCTACACAGCCAGAATTCTACGAGCGGAAGAAGAAGAAGAATGTAGTGACGAAATGTGATCCGTAGTGCTGTTTGTCCGTTTTGGGCTACTGTAGAATCATGGCGGCGTAACATGGTGACATCAATGTGAGGGGGACCTGCGGTTTTGCAGATAGAAATGGCTCATTTTAAGGTAATAAAAACATAACAGTTCATAATGTCAGGTCTTTATACACCACTGAAAACATAGTTATGGATATTATTGCATTTTTGTCTGTAGATCCTCAGAAATATTACACAATGGACCTTTAAAACAACTTTAAAATGGCACAACTTAAGGCTTCCAAGTGGTGTTGATCCATCCTTGAGCTTCATTATTATTATAAATCCTTCACTTCACTTCCTCGGATGGTGGGAGCAGATGAAGACTTTTATGTTGGTTCTTGCAGCCATGGCAATGACCCCTTAGATCCATGCAATGTGAGCATGTTAGCATACTGACATTAGCATTTTGCTCAATGCACTGCTGTGCCTAAGTACAGACTAAAAGTGCCGCTAGCTTGGCTGTAGATGCTTGCACTCTAAACATGTTTCTCTGGGACAGCAAAAAACATTGATAGTTGTAAAGGACAGCACATTATTGCCACAGTTTTCACCATTTTGTTTTAACTTTTTGTCTTTCTTTAAATTCCTGCTGTAAGATATGTAAGGTCTGTTTATCCCCACGTAGATTCAGGAAGACATCCTCAAGCTAATGGAAGAAAATGTGAGAGGGAGAGTCCTCTTGTGAGGCACAGTGGTTAAAAGCTCTCATTATTTCACTATTAATTAATCTGCTGAAGCTCCTCAAGCTCTGGGACTCATATCATCAGAAAATCTTTTGTCCCTTTCTATGTCCATATCTCAGAAACTCCCCCACCCCATGCCTCTGCACGGTCTCAAGTGACCCATCAAACAAACAGTTCAGAGCAGCAGCAGCTTCTAAAGAATATGTAACTAACTCATGGCATATTTGAAAGCTTGTTTCAATAAGCCAGAGGTTTGACTTGTGGAATGACTCTGCTGACAACACTGACTGCACTGGGTTGCTGAGTTTTAAATCTCCACTATGAGATACAGTAGTACTCTTGGTAGTCAAGATGCTTCCACGCCTCTACCCTGTTTTTCAATTGATGCACCATAGAGTAGGTTGGATTTTGAAATTGTGATTTAGTAATAAAATCCCTTTATGCTCCTGTTGAAATTAGATGTTATATTTGCCCAAACCTCCCTTTGTTTCCTCTCTAACACAGAGCGGAAACATTCCATGGTAAATTTATTGACATAACTAATGGTATTGTGGCAGAAAATATTGGCTGGTGATAATTGATAAGTGCTGTGAGCGAAAGGTGGAGAGAATCAGTTTTTAATTCCTCTGCGCAAGCTGTTAGTTTGCTGTTACACAGGCCCGGAGGGAGAGAGGCAGCTGATGAATGATTCCTATTATGGGCAAAACTCAGAATTCAAAGAGTAATTTATTCCCCCTTTTTTTGCAACCGATCAATATGTGAATTAATGGAAGAATGCATTTCAATTTAACAAATGCATGCTCCAAGATATGGACTTTTGGGGGGGTATTATTCAGTGTTGATTTGGTTGTGTTGTGCAGAACAATAGTTATGCAGAACATTTTCTTACCTTCGGGGGGCATAAACAGGCCATTCAAATGTAACAAGTGATAAGAGGCAAAATAATCTGAGTCCAAAAGCCTATTTATTTTGCTTTTGTTATGTTTCATCCATTTTAGCACGCTGAATGAAGTGTAATATTGCATCCTGAGCGAAATCCTCATCCTGCAATGGCAAAAAGATTTTCTCTAACCAAGCATTCAATGTTCAGTATGGCTTTCTGGGGATGACTAAGATGTGACATCTTGCAACCACAGCACAACATCTCACATTATACAACACAACAGAAATAATCTTTGTCTCTCTGTCTCTATCCCGCTCACACTATCTCTCCTTTGCTTGTTCTGTAGCTGTCATTTTTTAATTCTGTTTACTGGCTTTGTCTATTGTCTGTGTTTCTTTACGTTGGTTCTCCCAACCCTCTATCTTTTGCTGAAATGGTTTAATATATCTGCGGACTTATACGTTTTCTGCATTTATGCGTGGAAGTGAGTACTGCAGAAGGGAACAAAAGGCTTAATGCTGTGTTAATTTACAAGAGCAGCAAAACAAACCATAATCAGGACTATAACATGAAGCATATGAAAAGGTATTTGGCAATGAAGATGAAAGTGAAGCCAGTTTCAATACATTTATATTAAAGATACAAGCACCTGAACTGCATTTTGATAAGACCTTGTGCCTAATGGCGTTTAGATTATCATGATTGAGAAGCATAACCAAGAAGCCCATCATCTTTTAACTGGTTTTTCAGATATCATTTTGACACTATTTTCAGGCACATCTAATCAATTAGTACTCCTCACCACCATCTTATCTTGGAATATAGTCCAGCTCCACTTCCATCAAGATATCAGTAATTCACCGTTCGTAAGAATGAATGAAAACTATGTTCATTTTCAGCCTTGAACAGCGTCCTGCTTTTGGTGATCTGGCTTCGATTTGACTTAAAGGAGTCTTAAAGGTCAGGGATATAAGTCATATTGTTAAAACTTTGGAATAAATCCTAAAAGTATGTGACAACTGAAGTAGAGAAACTAAAATTAGATTATGAAAAGGATGCTCAGGTCTCTTAGATTTAGTTAAAAGCCTCCCTTCTGGTTGCTGTATCAGCTGCAGATGAGAGAAAAGTCTGACTGTGACGGAAGTCAAGAGAAACATGGATCATCACATGCATGACTTTCTCAGGTCAGCAGAGGATAACAAAGACATTATTTTAGAAATTGGTTTCAAGAGGAAGAAATGGGAAATTTCTTGATAATATAACAGCTAATATATTATTCCTGTCGGGTGTACAATTAGTTTGAACGTGACATGATTTGCACTCCATTGCATGCAGTACACGTGAACCATGTAATATGAAGACACTTCATAGGACTAAACATTTATTATGCATAATGTTTGGCAATTAGGTTAAACTTCATCTAATACGGGAAGTTTTGAATGGCTTCAATTTATGAGCTTGTTCTGAAACAGTTATGTCTTTATTATTGTCAGGGCACCACTATCTGCAGGTGAGATTATAAACACACCTGTAATCACTTTGGCACAGTATTAATTAATTCAGCTAAGTGTGTATTTTAAATAAACATCAGTCATCAGTGTCGTGCTGTATTCCACTGGAGTAAGATGAAATACCAAGTTGATTATACTTAAATGTCAAAAATTGTGCTGTCAACACCCACATTGAGGAACATGTTGTCAGGCGAGTGTGTAAATTCATTGTTTTGTACGTATGCTGTTGACACTAACATAAGTGAGCTTAACTGTTTATTAGGAGAAATGACTGACTGCTTGACCTGGCTGCATATCCGAGAGTTTCTTCCACATTGACATACATAGCTGTACATCGCTGTCACCACCAGCCGATGCCGGCCTTGATATTATCCGTTTCTCGGCAGGTCTCCAACACATTGTCAGAAATGAGTAATGACACTTCTCAATATAGCATTGAGAGTGAAAATGGCAGAATGGACAAGGACGTGACTTTAGTGCCACAGTAACTCTGCACTCAGATGACAATGACAAAGGCTCAATCTTTCTCTCCCTCACACACACAGGCACACACACATAGCGCAGTATATATGGATGTTGATGTAAACATATGGGCATGTATCTGCTTTTCTTTTTGTTACCTCTGATTAATCAAATATATTCAAATCGTCTTTAAAAGCCTTTTTTTTTCTTGTGACACTTTCAGCTCAGTACACTAAAATTCCCTAATGATCATTTGAGAGACAGAGACAGAAGCAAATGTATTAAGGCTGGGTCACGGTTGATGGTGTGGCAGTAATTCATGAACAGGACACATTAAGGATTCATGCCTTCCTTCTCTTACGGTGTCAACAAGCTGTAAGAACGCTATTCATCACACATGCAGACTGTAAGAGAGAAGACAGAAAGTGTGAAGGAAAGGTAATGCTAAGTGAGAGAAAAGAACGGGGGCAAGCCACAAGGTGGCAGGTAAAAGGGACGAATGTGGGGCTGCAAGTTATCTTTTCCAGAATACCCTGCGGTGAGCCATCCTCGATGAGCAGGACAAACATGTGTATCCAGCTACACACGTTTGTCAGTGCGTCTGCGTCATCGTCCTAATCCATCTGCAGAACATTGATAGGTTTTAAAGCACCATCACTCCCTTTCCATATCCACTGCATCTTAGCTCAGTGAAGACATGGATTTGACAGCATGATCTATCTCAGCCCTAACCCCTGTCACTACATCCAGCCACTAAAATTACCTCATGGTGCCTGTAATAACACAGCTGAGACCTGGGCATGATGGTATTGATGCGCTCATCCCTGGACCTCAGATTCAGGCCGGATTTTTACAGGCAGAGCTTAAAAGTCTATCAACGTGCTTGTGAACCGATTCACATACATATACACACACGACTGACTGCGCTCTTTAGACACAAAATAGGTCATGTAATCGCTCTCATTTTTGCGCAGTGTTCTGTTTAACCGCTTCAGGTCCAGTTTTAGATTTATGTCTTTGATGTTTGGATGGTCATCCCCCAGGGGAAGAGTGGCCATTTTAGAGACTTCTTGGTGTGTCATTGTTGTTCTTGTTCGGTTGCGTTTATGACTACCTTTTTATTGTGTTCTTGCTGACCTTTGTAGCTGGGAGGGGTGGAGTGGCGAGGTGGCTAGTGGTGTGAGTGTTTGGCATTGCCCTCTCTGTCTCAGTGTCGGCACTGTGCTGTAAACAAATGGCTCCGTTTTTCCCTCTTACCTGCTCTCTTTCCGTCATTCTGACAGGGGCGAGAGCGGTGCCAGAGTTCCTGTCAGCCAAGAACAGCATTGTCAACAGTAAACATGCAAACAGCCCCCTGCACGCGTGCACTCACACACACACACACACACACACACACACACACACACACACACACACACACACAGAGTGCACATTGTCAATAAAGTGTTGTGAAGGAGGCAACAAAAGATGAAGGACAAAAGAGACTATTTGCATTGCAAATGAAACCATAAAAAACTTCTGGTTAGTATTTTCCCTTTCGTATTGAAACGGTGTTGTCATTTTAACTAGAGCTCAATGACTGGGCTTGTTGCTGTGTGTTTCATTTTGCTCAGCATTTAAGCAGGGACTGCCTTTGTGTGGACAAGATCAGATTATTGTTAAGAAGGTTCACTGTTAAAGTACAACTGAAATCACATCCCTTTTTAGCTGTCAACAATAATGTCAGCGTCTGGAGGGGCGTGTTGGTGTCTGTGTTTGATTGAGAGCAGCTGGCAGGCTGAGCCCTGGCAGGGAAAAGAGAGACAAAGTAAACAAACTCTGACTGACAACTGTAGCTTACAAGCCATGGGCAGACAGTGTGTTGTTAGCAGTGGTAATGAACAGTCAGGACCATACTAGCAAACAGAGTGAAATTACGTTTACAGGTATGTTTTTAAGCTCAGCCTAACTTAAAATAAGTAACTAGCCTGCAAACCGAAGTTAGAAATGCCCTTTCCCTGGTTATTAGTCTGGTTGCTAGTTTAAACCATTTCCATTTAGTTAAATAACGTGCCTTTAGTAGGAAAGATAATGTGGGTTGTTGTTCAAAGTCTGTCGCTACTGTCTGGCTGTTGGTCAGTGTGACCGTCTGCCTGAAATAACGCTGATGTTACTGCTTCATGCAAAGATTTAATTGGCTGTATGATAAGTTCTCCTGACAAAGTTGCAAGTAGAAAGGGCTGCTGATTCTGGAAGAGTTTTTTCCCGATTCTGTTTCACCATCTCAGTTTGTTCTTTAAACGATATCCTTTATGTTACATTAATATTACATGCATACAGACACAGAGGACGCTCCAGGGTGATATAACGGGCCTATATGTTTATGGTATCACCACCAACTTTCTAACAAATCATGTTATGTCCAGCATTTTAGCACAGGTTGGCATGGTGAAGAGGTCAGTCAGAAGTGCAAATCAGGTGTGGTAGTGATTTTCAAAATAAAGCTATAAACATCAATATAACAAATGTGAAAGGGGATGCATAATAATGGTTCTGTGATTATAAATTTGCATCAAATCACAGACAAGTATTAAATGTGTCCCTAAAGTCATTGCCAACCAGATGCTTTTGAAACAACAAATACTGGATGTCAGGCAAAGTATAAATCCATTTTATTGACTTTAATTTTAATTGAAATAAATTATATCAAATAGTTAAGGTCTGTTTGTCTGTTTAATATAATAATATTATTAATTATAATACGTTCGTCTGATAAAGCATATGCATGTTTTGTGGACATTTGTATGGGTATGGAAGAGTGTGTATATGTGTGTGTGTGTGTGTGTGTGTGTGTGTGTGTGTGTGTGTATTTGTTGTCTCTCCTCGGCTTGTGTCCAGGTGTGCACATAGTCAGCAGACTTTTCTCCCCTGTAGGTCATCACCTCCATGTTAGCAGCCAGGATCCCAGCTTCCTGTTCATAGTGTCAGTGACAGACATTATTTTCATCAACATCCAAGCAGAGGGGCCCTGACTGTATCAGTGATTTCAAAGGGAAGAAGGGAGAAATCTCTCCTCTCCTCTCATCTCATCTCCTCTCCTCTCCTCTCCTCTCCTCTCCTCTCCTCTCCTCTCCTCTCTGCTGTGTGTGTTTATGCGTCAGAGTTGGGGTTTAGTGTTACTGTTAACAACATGCCAGTAAGTAAGTCATTTTGGGCATGCTAGGGTAGGTGTAAAAATTATATGTGACATAAAATATAATTGTTATTTTAAAGTTCAACAGAATGGTTTCTCTTCTTTGTGTTTCAGGATATCCTAGGTCTTGGCCAGACACTGCCATACAGATCTAAGAGATCCCTGCTGGTCCCTCCTATAATTATAACTGAGAACCAGAGAGCTCCTTTCCCCAGGATCATTGGCAGGGTAAGAAACACATGGTCCTATCATAAACTCAGGTGGACTTAATTTTTACAACAGCATCCAAGTCTTACACTGCCACTATTTCATGAAAAGAAAAAAAGGACTTGTTTTGCATTTCAAATACTCACAATGACCAAAATATTCAATATGTGCATTATTTAATGCTTTATAAATTGTTATTTTTATGGTCTATAACAGTTTGGTCATTTCCTAAAATAAATGTTCACCACTGTCTTATTTAGCCCAGAAACAGAGGTGTGTGGCATGCTCCCTAATCTGCTTCACATCTCCATAGACAATTTATAGGGAAATACAAAGATGGTGTTTGTAGATATATACATTAATATAAGAATGTGAAAAGTGGATAATAGTGGTTCTGTGATTATAAATTTACAATCGAAAAATTAAATGGGTCCCTAAAGTCATTGCCAACTAGATGTTTTAAAAGGGTCTATGCCTTCACTTAATAATTTTTCATTACATTGATATAGTGTCTAAAAGCACATTTGCATTGACAGAAATATAATTCAGTTCAAATATAGGAAGCACTTATTTCTTATTGTATCCATCAAATGCATTCTGGCAAGCTTGTTAATTTTACTGACATTAGTTTTGGCTGACTGGGATTTTAGTTAATGAGTCGAACTTGGAAAGGTCGAACAATAAACATATTAGCTTAAACCTAAGCTTACCTGAGAGTTTATATTATGTCAGACTAATATACAAAATGTCTATCACAGGCTGAGGTTAAGTTTCATTCAAACTCCATTAACCTGTAGCTATTTATAACCAAAATCATGCCACTCAGCAGCCATCTTGGCAACGCCTCCGAGCAGATATTTCGGACTAACAAGACCAGGCTCCTATCTGAATGAATGGGGAGAGAGCCAGAATGTTTTTTACTGGTCACCGGCACATAAAAACTACATGAATAGAATCAGCAGTAAAATCTAATAAAAATCGCTGAAAAGGTTTGACGACTTTGCCCCAAAATAAGGTTTAAAAAGCGTTTTTCCCTACCAGTTATACTTCTACTACGCATGCGTCACTACCACCATGCATGCCCAGTAGAAGTAAAACAGACCCTTAACCACCATCTTTGCGGTTATGGGCTTTCCCCATAGAGTTATATTGGGGATGTGACTGAGTGGCGTGTCTCCTCTATTAAACGTCTCTGTTATAACTTACAGGACTCAGTCAAAAGTTTACAGCTTGCAGCTTGCTTTCTCTCAGCGCTGTCCATGGTTCTGAAACAAGACACGATGGCCAAGGACTAATCCATGCAGAAGATACTTTACTTGTGCACTAGTACATGCCATTCACAGGGCTGATTACCAGGCTCATAGATGCACAGCAATAACTTGCTGTTGATGGTGAAGGAGGAGGAGGTTGTAGGATGATGATGATGATGAGTATAGAGATTTTTATCAGTGAACAATTGTCTTTTTCTTTCAGAAACATATTCTCTTGTGAATCTCACACCTTCATAATATTGGAAATTCTAGCTGAATATTATTTTGAGATATTAGTGTGAATGTTATTAGGAGCAATGGTCTACCAACTGTTTTGCTTGCTAAAAAGAGATGCCCTTGGTTTATTTAAGGATTTCTTAAGTTAAAAAAGGACAGTGCTCATTTATGGCTCATAAAATCACTTGATCGTAGAGCGAAGACCTGGTAAGGTCATATTGGAGTATTTTGTTTGTTGCCTGGGCATTTAAGCATTAATTTTCTGAGATAACTAAAACATAGTGTTTCCAATATTGGCCACTTAATACAACCACAAGAGGTGGGCTTTTTATCTGTCACAGTTAGACAGAAATTTGACATTGTTGCCGCTGTTTGTCTTGACTTGTTTTCGACTCCTTCAGTATGCTGTTTGTATTCAGGATGCAACAATGTAGACCTCAGTGTCACCAACACCGCAACTGATTTGCTTTGTATCATTCAATAATTTGTAATGTATTTTCCTCTTAGATATTGTGTCTTTATTATGTTTTTTGATAGTGAGCTAGCGGGAAGAAAGGAGACACAATTGCAGCTATTTATTATACAGTAGATGGAGGATTCGATTAATACTTCACAATCAGCCTATTAAGTGATCCAATTTCAGATTCTGCTGCAATTTTTTCCATGTGAGTGGAGTTATAAAAGTGGGAACTGGCAAATCTTAAAACTTAGTGAAGCAGTGTGTTTTCTCTTGTTTTTCGTTGCGGTGATGAGTTCTTAATCTGTCGCCTGTTATAAAACTAAGAGCCCTGTGATATAAAACACCTAATGACAGAAGTATAGATGGTGTAGCTTGCCTGTAAATATTACCATAGTCAAGTGAATGCAAGTCTAGTTCAGTCATATAGTAAGTAGGAGTACTGTAGGATGATACCTGTTCAATCTGGGAGTCACACAAAGCATATGTACTGGAAACAGCAGACACAGAACATGGATTCATTTTCATTTAAAATCAGTTTAGGATAAATTAGAGCTTGTTGTTAGACCTAAAAATCAGAAGGTTCGATTTTGCCAAATATTGAGAGAAAACTACCACATACAAGATTGTATGGGCACTTCCTCTGATTCCGTGACATTCTGGATAGGCAAAATTGGCCTAAAGTTTATGAATGATAAGTGATGAATAATGTTGCCATAAGATGATAATAATGATAATGATGTAAATATAAGAATAGTTGTTATTTTTTGTCAAAACATTCTCATACCAGAGTAGCGACAGGCATTCTGGTTCTCCGCAGTCATGGTAACAATAATAAACACATGGTTAATGTTATGAAATGGCTAAAAGTTTTGTTAGGTTTAGGTACCAACACAGCTTGGTTTTGTTCAGGAAAAAATCATGGTTTGGCTTAAAATAAGTAATTTAAGTTATGTATGATGTAACGTAACATACAAATGGCCACTAGAGGTCAACACCTAACAATAAATGAGTCGTTACATGCTTGTTTGTAGGACATATATGGCCGTATTTTTGGGGAGGATGGTCTGTTTTCTGCGTGAGGACAAGTCATGTATGCAACAATCTAGCAATGTTTATTGCTAGGCCGCGCCCATCTAGACCTCATGCACGGAGAGATAGAGACAGAGAGAGACGCCCCCCCCCGGTCGCCATGCCCTTTTATGGTTGATCGTTTGTAAGTTAGATGTTAATTATGCACTGGATAGCCCCTTTAGCCAACCAGCAACTTCACTATCAGAAAGTCTGAGGTAAAATTCTGAGGTTATAAGCTCACAAATGCTCACATTTCTAGCTAGCTAACTGGCATGCGCGTATTTTACTTCAGACTTTCTGCTTATGAAGTTACAGCAACCTCACTATTTAAAAGTCGGAGAAATAAATTATAGGAAAGCTAATAACATAAGGCAAGGCAAGTTTATTTCTACAACATCGATCTATACTCCCCTTCCTTTTAACTAGCTACTTGTAGTTTATTTTATCTGTAAATTTGGACATATTAAAGTGATTTCACACTATAGGGGGGGCATCTTACCCCATGTGGAAAATGCCTTTTCCCTAAAAAACACATTTGATTAAATACAAATAAATTTGTCAACTGTAGATTTATTTTATTTTAAAATATGTTACCCTAAGCATGGCCATCTCCAAGATACAAAAAACCCCTATAAAGTATTATTTTATGTGTCAGCAAATAGACATTAAGCTTAGGGGGGGCGTGTTACGTCATCCACACCGCCACTGCTGAACTCCAGATTCAACACCCGAGTGCCCTCATAGTGATCTCGGGTGACTTCAACCATGTCACCATGACCACCACACTTATTAACTACTGCCATACTAGAGAGGAGAGGACCCTGAACCTGCTGTATGCTAATGTTAAGGATGCATACAGCTCTTCCCCCCTACCCCCACTGGGCAGGTCAGACCACAACCTGGTTCACATCAATCCCTATGTGCCTCTGGTGAAAAGGCAGCCTGCGACCACAAGGACAGTGGGGAGATGGTCAGAGGAGGCCTATGAGACACTTCAGGGATGTTTTGAGGTGACAGACTGGGATGCACTCTGTGAGCCACATGGAGAGACATAGCTTACTGAGTGTATCTCAGATTACATCAACTTCTGTGTGGACTGCAATGTCCCAGCAAAGACTGTCCATTGTTACCCAAACAACAAACCGTGGGTAACAAAGGACATCAAGGACATCCTGAATGCTAAGAGGAGGGCTTTCAGAGATGGTGATAGGGAGAAGGTGAGGGCCATTCAGGGGGACCTGAAGGTGAAGATCAGGGATGCTAAGGAGAAGTACAGGAGGAAGCTAGACCGTAAACTCCAGCAGAACAACATGAGGAAGGTCTGGAGCGGCATGAGAAACATCACTGCCTTCAGACCGACTGGCAGCAGAGGAGCTGAAGGTAGCTAGGACAGGGCCAACGAACTTAATCTGTTCTTTAACAGATTTGACTCAATGGCTCCCGCCCATCCTCCCACTCTAACACCTCAAACACCTCCAACCCCACTACTCCCCCCTCCTTCCCCCACCCTCCTGTGTGACTCCCCCCCCCGGCTCTCAGGTTAACAGCTCTCACCAGCCTGACGACTCCCCCTCTCCCACCTGTAACCTCTGTGTGCCTCACTGCTGACCAGGTGAGAAGACAGATGAGGAGACCCCACTCCAACAAGGCTACAGGCCCTGACGGTGTCCGTCCCGGGGTGCTCAAAGACTGTGCCCCCCCAGCTATGTGGAGTCCTTCACCATGTCTTCAACCTGAGCTTGAGTCTCCATAGGGTCCCTGTGCTGTGGAAGACATCTTGCCTCGTTCCTGTGCCAAAGACGCCACCTCCCCGGGGACTACAGACCTGTGGCACTGACCTCCCACATCATGAAAACCCTGGAGAGACTGGTTCTGGATCAGCTGCGGCACATGGTCAGCCCTTTTCTGGACCCACTCTAGTTCGCCTACCAGCCCCAACTGGGAGTTGAGGACGCCATCATCTTCCTGCTCAACCGCATCTACGCCCACCTGGACAAGCCAGCGAGCACTGTGAGGGTTATGTTTTTTGACTTCTCCAGTGCTTTCAACAACATCTGGTCGGCCCTGCTGGGTGAGAAGCTGACAGCGATGCAGGTGGATGCCCCCCTTGTGTCCTGGATTGTTGACTACCTGACTGGCAGACCACAGTATGTGCGCCTGCAACACTGTGTGTCAGACAGCGTGGTCAGCAACACGGGGGCTCTGCAGGTGACGGTCCTCTCTCCCTTCCTCTTCACCATCTACAGCACAGACTTCAACTACCACACAGAGTCCTGTCACCTTCAGAAGTTTTCTGATGACTCTGCTGTGGTTGGATGTATCAGCAAGGGTGATGAGGCTGAGTACAGAGCTGTGGTGGGCGCCACAGGAAGTTATTCCTTCCTGTTGTCAACTTTATAACTCCTCCCTTTAAGTGTCTGACACTTAGTCAGTTATTAAACTAGACCTCATTATCTATTTTCTGTCCAATATTACCTGTTTAATAATTAATGTGCAATATTCTCTGCTGCTATTTATTCACTAGTCCTTTTTGGTTCACCATAATAATTCTTAATAATGTAAATATTGTACATACCCACACACCTTTGTATTTGTCTTCATATTTTATATTTATACTTCTATATTTATATACTCTTTATCTATCTACCTTTGACAAGTGTGCAATTGTGACAAAAGAATTTCCCCTCGGGCATCAATAAAGTATTTCTGATTCTGATTAAAAATGCTGCAGAACACACAGTAAAATTGCCATGATTGAACTACCTCACATTACATAAAGCCTTGAGATAAAAAGACTAAAATATCCACAGTCGTCACTGAGACAGAGAACTGTCTAACTGCTGCTCAGGGTCAGCTGGTTGGCTTTAAGTCATGGGAGTACACATAATAAAAAAACTGGTTTATTACCTCTCCACACAAAACGTAACCTAAGAGAGCAACAATCATCAACCACAAATGGATACAAATAAAACAATATATAAATTAACTAATAAAGGCAACATTTTTGAAATGATCATCATACCTAGCAAATCACTGAAGACACATTCTCCAACACAAAATGTGAACTTGAGAGGGAAAGGATTGGTTGGTTTTATAATATGTATAGGCTACTATTTGCAACCAATGGCAGACATTAAATAAAATGAGCTAGAATAGAATGACAAGACAACATTTTTTTGAATCAAATGAAAATGCTTATTTTAGCAAAATAAAATTACACAACAATGAAACACTGATAACTGCAATTATTTATTTCCCACAAAATCCCCACAGGACAGCGAAATGTAGACATTCAGAGCTTTACTAATGTTAGGCATCAGATTTATTTTTCCACTTGCCTGTTTGAACACACAGTTACTGTACTCTTTACCTGTGTTCTTTCTTTCTGGTACATTTACAAAACAGTAGCTGACCAACAGTATTAGCATTTCACTGATAGATTCCGTTGGATTAACACATTCAGACGCATACCGTTCAGCTGCACTATCGTCTTCTGTCTAATCTTTCACTAGTAAACAGGGCTGTGGCATCGTCCTCTTCTTTCTTAGCATCTGTGACCCTGGTACTAGTAGCCTACTACAACTACAGAATGAGCCAGTTGTTTTTTTTTACATGTGCTTGCATTTCAGTTAAGACCTTTGACTCTTTTGTCTCTGAACTTTTCAGCCCAACTCTTAACGTTTTCAAACTCTGCTTTTCCATTTTCTGTTGTAGCTCGTTTTCCAGCTGTCAGTGTCACTGCGGTGTGTGTGAGTGAGATAGAAGGGGCGGGGCTAAGGGCAGCGTAAAAATTCATATGGAATAGACCAACAAGCCTGGGGAGGCCGGCCCGTGTCGCTTAACCTTCTGCTAACGTTTTAGTAAAAAAGTATAGGCTAAGGAAGGCGGCCCACCGGCCTGGAGGTTGGCTGGCCCACTGGGAATTGTCCCTGTACTCCAGATGGCCAGACCACCACTGTCTCAGAGCAATCATTATTGAGGAATGTGGCCCTGGTCAGAAATGCGAAATCAGACCCAGTGCCCTTAATATCATGACGAGCATGTGCATAGATTTTGTTATTCTCAAAACATCCAAGTACAACTTCAGGGAGGGCGTTGCAAATGCCTAAAAGCAGAAGCAGGTATTGCATCAGATGATTGGCATTCATGAAGTCTTGGTGTTCATTTCTTCTCAACAAAAAATACAGTAGGTAAAGGTTTAAGAATGTTTATTTTCATCCATAGATAGACAAGGATGAATGTTATATTACCATTAAATTGAAATGCAAACATTTCCTGATGCTTGAAAAGCTATTCTCTGTGACTCTTGTGATTCATATAGCAAAGTAGATTTGTGAGTTTCTGCAAATAACGTTGTTGTTGGCATGCTTGTAATTACTCCCCCACCTTCTCAGTTAAATAATATCCTGATATTATACGCCCTAACAAACATTTTGACAAAAACAAAGCACCTTTGTCCTCTTTCTATCTCCTTTTATGACACTGTATGCTTTTTAACGAAAAGCCTGATAAATAGCATCTTATCTATGCGCCATCACCACCCCTCCCCTATATAATATCACTGACACCCAATTTAATTCTTTGCTGATTCTTTGTTTTATTAGCTCTGCTGTCTTTAGAACTCTCAGTGGACGTTGAAAGCTTTGACATTATGGCTCACACTACTGCAAAATGTGTGAATGTCACTACTGTATGTTTGTAGATGTTATGCCAAATTATCAGCGTTTCAGACCAGGGCTATATTCTGCTTGACATATTCTCCAAAGCATGCCACTTTATTGCGAGGATTTATTCATTGTTTTATCACTGATGAAGGATTTTACTTGTCCAGCCCTGTGGAACAAGCCAAATATGATGTAACACAGCCTATTATTTATGTGGCAGATTGTGAATTGTGTTTCTTAATGCATGGGACTCCTTCAATAGCAAAGTTAATTTCTTCTCAAAAGCAAGTGCATTGTTTAATGTTTTATGGTGAGGCGAGTGTGCAGCAGGTAAATCATATCACCTGCGTTGTCTTAGAACAAATGGTCAACCAAAAACCATACATTTTGGACCCCGTGTAAGACTCCACATTTATCTCTCCTGGTGTTACAAAGCTTTGATGTATCTCTATGCGTCAAGCAGCTTTGTTTTAGATAAGACTGGGCACAAAGAGATCAACCAAATCTCTCAATGCCCGCAGAGACTAACATAAAAAGATATCCCATACTGAGCCCTGCACATAATGAATAATTGTACCCTGGAGAGCATGACCACAGCATAGAGCCATGGGCCTCCAGCTCACTCTGACTCTGTACTCAATATGGATTCCCTGTGAAGCAATTTGAGAGCCTGGAGATACCAGGTTGGTAGCGAAGGACAGTGGACTAGTGAGTGTGCATGTGTCAAACCATTAGGTGATATATTTGGGGGATGACCATAGTCCACAGGGGGTTGTGTAAATTCCTCACACCGGTGAACTGCAGGGAGATTACAGAGAGGAATGAGAGTCAGCAGATAAGTTTGGTCCATAGAGGACACAAATGATCTCTACTCTCTCTATGGAGCTGCTGTGAATAGAGCTGACGTGTCAGCTAACAAGCATTAGCTATTGCGGTTCTTTAACACATTCATGTGAGGAACTGGATGCATATTGCAAACATGACATGAATTATTTTC
Source organism: Micropterus dolomieu (assembly GCF_021292245.1). Taxonomy (NCBI): domain Eukaryota; kingdom Metazoa; phylum Chordata; class Actinopteri; order Centrarchiformes; family Centrarchidae; genus Micropterus; species Micropterus dolomieu. The sequence continues at coordinate 26,802,456 of NC_060171.1, read as the reverse complement.
TCTCTCTCCCTCCATTGTGGTCCCTCAGCAGTCCCCTCATCTTCTCCGCAATTATGCTTCTCTCCACTTCCCAGTTGCAAATTCCATCCATCCTCTTCACATCCCTGTATCCCTCCATCCTTCTCCCGTCCATAGTCAGCTTTGCATGAGAAGACAGGCTAATGTGGGCTATTTTACCCAATTGAAGCTATATGTCTGTGACTTGGTGAAATTGATTTTCCACACCAATAGCTTTCCTCTTCTTACCCAACCTACCACTTCAATATGGCAGCTATTCATTTTTCACGCTGCCTACTTCTCTCTGGGAGATAATCAGTAGGAAGCAGGAGAGAGGTAAGATTGCGAGGGCTACAATTTGACATGTATGATTGTGTGTGTGCATGCACATGTGTGCATGTGTGTATGTGCTGTAGGGGTAAGGGTGGGTTGGCTGTCAGCAGGGCTCACAGGGGAAGGGTAAGAACCTTGTTGTTTATGTCACACCTCCTGCTAGCTGTGGAATTGTTTTGATACAGAGGTCTCTCCCCTGCCCTCCCTTGGGGGCCCATAAACAGTTCACAACAACTCACACAGCAGCTGGAGCATGCAATGAAATTGATATGCTTAAATGTGTCTCTTAGCGCACGCCACTTCAGTCACCGCTGATAGGACAATTTTTTCAGACTGCTGGAATATTCAGGAAAATAAATAAATTGTAGCTCGAGTAGTTTAAATATTTATTCCTGAAACCTTTTTGCTCATGTCTCAGATTATGTTTGAGTCAGGTGTTATTCTCAAGGGTGTTGGATGGGGTATGGGGTATAGGGGTAGCTGGGTAACGTTAGTGTCCTCTTCAGTACTTTTTTTAATAGTATCAGTATTGTCTGACTCCAGTTTTGAACAGATTTCCACCCATCTCACGGAGGTTTCAAATTGCAATTCTCCTAATGTCAAGAAAACTAGAGATCCTATTAAATCTTGTGGCAGGCCAATCACAGGTGATGACCAAAGTGTGATGGTTTGACAGACGGCTGTCATCCCATCTTTATGTGATGAATATGTCTGTGTTTATTGACATGTTTTGTTTAGACTGGGTGCAGATGCACAGAGCATAGAGGATACCAAGTATAAGCAGATTTTTGTTAAAAGACAGCCCAGCATCCAGTAAGATACAGCTGTAGAGGGGTTGGTCCAAAAATGTTATAGAGAATTGCAATGCGCTTCATAGTAGTCCATTTATAAGTTGCTCTTATAGCTCAGTATGTCAAAAGTTCGTTTAGATTTAAAACAAAAGTAATGGCCCAAACCCAGAAGAGCAGTTCAAGTAAATTTGGAACAGATGTGGACTGAGTCTGAACGCTTTATAAGACCTCAGAATTCAGATACTCAGAAATTCAAAGTGAGTAGCTGCTGGGTTCTAGCCCTCACAACCTGCAGGGGCCTTTCTTTCTGAGGTGTGTTTTTAGTTGTTTCTTTTGTTACATTGTAGTTTTGGTCTGCCCTAGTGCTGTGGTCTTGTTTTACTGTCTCTGTGTTCTTTGCTTTTGAATATGTTTTGTTAGTAAGGCACTTGTGCCGCGTGATATGTTTTATTTTGTGATATCATTCCTTGGGTGTTTCTGTGAGCTTTACTTCCTGTTTTAGTGTGTTTCTTGTCATGTTTTACTTCCTGTCTCTGATTGTCTTAGTGGTTTCACCTGTGCGTGATTAGTTTCTCCCTCACCTGTGTATTTAAGTGGTTGTCTGTGTTTCAGTCCTGGCTTGTTCATTGTTCTGTATGTTGTGCACCACAGTAAATGCTAGTTTTCTAGTTCATGTTTTGTGGCTGTCTACCAGTGTTCTCTAGTGTATAATGGATTGGACTATGTCACCTTTGGATTTTCTTATTCAGCCCTGGGCTGTGGATTACACATTAATATAAAAAATGGATGGATGGACGGATGAGTTTGGGATTATAACTGCAAAACAGGTATTACACAAAACTGATCTGAATACTTGCTAATTCCCAAAAAGCCTATAACAGCCAGTAATTCAGATTCACTGATGCACACAGGCAAATGTGCAAATGCACACTCTAAAAGCAAAACACACACGCCTTATTAAATAACAAATCAACATCTGGGATGTATCGGTGTGAAATCTCAAACACTTCGGTCTG
>NC_060171.1:26772819-26795319 GCF_021292245.1 Micropterus dolomieu | reverse complement strand
ATAAATATTTAATTGCTAGCTATCAGGGATTTGTATCACCATTCAAGGCGCAGTAAGCTCCCTTTGCTCAAATGTATTTCAATAATTTTTAATAAAACATGTTTTTCAGTACACTGTGAAAAAGGAAAAAGCTTTGAATTGTTCGAGTTACTGATGTCTGTGTGTGTGTGTGTGTGTGTGTGTGTGTGTGTGCAGGTGATTTCAACAGAGAAGTCAGGGAACCATATCTTCCGACTGACAGGTCCCGGTGCTGACCAGGATCCCAAAGGTCTCTTCACCATTGACATAGACACAGGAGACGTGTCAGTCAGCCGCTCACTGGACCGGGAGGCCATTGACTCCTACCAGGTCAGTGTGTGTGTGTCGGGGGAGGTTGCCTTTGTTTGACCTGGTGCTTACTGTGTTTGTCTGTATGTTCTTTTCTCTCCTTTCTGTCCACCTGGGCACTCTTTCTCTCTCTGGTTCTTGGACACATGTATTGTTTCCCTGTTGTCAGCGTTCATGTAATCCACTGATTATTTCCTTTTCAACTCTGTCAAGTTATTCATGAGAACCTGTAGTTCAAACAGAATTTACTTTGATTGCATTCGGCATATGGGGAAAAACTGTGGAGTTATTGGTTGGTTTGTGGAAAAGCACTTAGATTTTGTTTCACAACTATTCATGTAATGACAGTGTTATTTGGGAATGGATGGGCTTCGTATTTTGTCAACGCTGAATTGATGCTCAGTCAGAAGTTGGTAGTTTCCTCTGTGATAAAAGAACATTTGAGCCTGTTTGAGGTGCCTGCCGGGTTTGGTGCCCTCTGGGTTGTCTGCCTGACGAAACCATTTCTCCTAGAACAGAAAGGGAGAGCGAGGAAGAGAAACGCTACTTTTTTCAGTCAGTCAATTGATCTTATCCTGTTTTCTAAAACCAGACGTGAGTACGGGTGTTGAGCAGAATGCAAGCTGTTGATAAGCTAACTGGCTTTTGTAAAAACTTAGAAATAATTCACTCTGTAAATACCAACAGATGTGAGAAGAGAGCAAACAGAAGAGGAACAGAGGGGAAAGCTGAGAGGAGCAAACAAATATTCACCAAATTTATTTTGTCTTTCCCGGCTTCTGTGTCATTTCTTACTATTACGTGCATGGCGTGACCAGGACATTGTGTTTCATCTTCACACTCAATAACTGAACATCCCTGAATATGGAAAGAAATGATGATCCAGTAATAGAGGCAGTACTTCTTACTGTCTGTTGACACTACAGCCCGTAACACTGTGAAGATGTGGGTTTACACAGGTGTTGGAAAGCAAATGTAAATGGAGCAACATGTTTATATTAAACATTAACCCTAATGGAATGGAAAAGAGCCAGGTGTGAGCCATGAGTATGAGCTAAACTTGGTAAATCTGAGTTTTGACATGTACGTTCATTAAACCAAAACCAAGTTTCTGAAGTAAACATAACCAATGAGAAGGGTGACCTAGGCCCAGCAGGCTGGTCCAGCTTTGGAATTCTCCACACCCAAAGCACTGTGGATGAGCCTGTATTAAGAGCGATACTCAGGATTCAAAGAGTCGTGGAGAGGGTGCTGTCTTTTATCTAGAACTTTCCAAAACCTAAAACATGTAGGACGTGTGTTTATCTGCTGCACCACCAGCTGTCTGGCTACCACTAACCAAACATTATTTCCAAGGCTAAGGAGCACATCATTAACTAATGATGAAACTAACTAGGTTAGTTTGTGTGGATACAAGGTTTCATAAAAAAAGTTTCAACAAGCACATTGCTGGTGCTGTCCGGCTCGTTATTGGATTTGGGGAGATTTTAACAACAACCAACCCCAGAAAGCATCCCCTTGGATGACATTACATTTGCTAAACACATTGGTTAGTCCTCAAAGGTTAGTGTTAAAACTGCAAATATACTATTTAAAAAGATATGAAAACATAGGGCTATAACAGCCAAAAGGGGTAGTCTTAGAACAAGTCAAAATGATCTGGTGTCACATTTTCCCAAGTCATCCTTAGGATTATCTAGCTTTACACTGCGATACAAAAAGAATGATGTTTCTTTATTGCGATGTCTTTTACATGGCGCATTAGCTGGTGAGGTCATTTAGCACAATAACATGTATGTAGCCATCAAGTGCATAAACCCCTTTTACAGGATTATGCTGTTTTCAAAAAACTCATTGAGCTTACAGTTGTTTAATTACCTAAAAAATCAACTAGTTGTCATTTCAGCCGGTAAAACTGTACATTTTGTGCCTCTTTCAAGTACTTGCAGTATATTAAATTTAGAATTCAGAAGATACTTTTTTCACTCTGTCAGCATTGCTACTGTAATTTACAAAACAAAGATTATAGACACACTCATAGAGATAGCTGCACAAGCACACGCCTTCAAAGCAACCACCCTTATCTAATAGTTTTTCTAATATCCCCAAAGTGTAGTGACAGTTCAGTAAAATAAAGTTTTTGGGTCCTTGTTGGCTATAACAAAAGTTGGTACATAAAACTCTGGGGAAGACAGAGAGAACTGGAAAAGAGGACAGTGAAGAAGAGAGACAATCAGAGAATGAAGGTCTGGGAAGGTTTTTATTGTGTTCTGCATAGAAAAAGTTTAGTTCAGCACAGATATATTTAATGACGCAATGAAGAAAGAATGGTGGCAGAAGTGTGGAAAAATAGGAGACTTCTGGAGAGTTTGAAACAAAATCCTGCACACAGACAGATCTAACATATTTGTAGATTTACTCAATATCAAAATAGTATTCATTAATTAATATAATTTTAGGCCCAAGGATAAAAATGATTCACTTATGATGCAGGAGATCATAACCTGAAATACAATGTATACATAAACATTGGCTAGCAAGTCTGTCAAGGATTATTTTTTAGAACAACTAGCTACAGATTGTATTACTTTTTAGTACATTACCTGTCCAAAAGTAGCTAATTGAGTTTGAATCCTTTATCTTCCTTTACTTTCATCTTTGACTGATCTTTCTCTCTCCCATTTGGCTTCTTTGCTGCCTCAGATGCTGCCTGTTTTTGTTACAAGGAGAATTGTGTTGAAGCCTGTTATTTATTGGAATAAGCAATTTCAAAAATGTCTACCCAGTACTTGCATTTTGCTGTTGATTTCAAAATGCGACAGCACAATTCACGCATGATGAAAAACACTCTCACGCCTCTGGTTTGAACTGAAACAGACTTTATTGAAACTGTCAGTCAGAAAAGGTAGCCAGCCATGAGTAAGACCAAAGAGATTTAATATTTTCAACTTGTCTCAACAGTCCACCAATCAGATAACTTAAAATAACAATAAGTCATATATAATAATTTGTGGATTTCAGTTTTAACCACACCGAATGCATTTGTCTAGATTATGCACCGCCAACCCTTATGAAATTAATCTGACTTCCAAGATCCCCCTCTGAGTGATTTTGCCTTCATAGTCTGACCATAAAATTGCAGTGATTTAATTGAAGGCTCTAAATAATCCCCTTGTATAGTGAAAAAACTGGACGAGTCTAATATTCCATTGTTTCGATGACCTGGATTGAATTTTCTTTTTAAGTCAATTATGCCATCAATAATAATCATCATTATTTCTGACCTGATAGTAATACCTGAAGGAAAGATGGTATGCCTCTCTATGCAAAAACTGTACATGTGCATATACATGTATGTACACACATGTTACACATGCAGCTTTCACATTCTATCACCTGTTCTTGGTGGTAATGTGTTACAAAAGTAACGTAGTAATATAATCTCAGTAATGCATGTTACAACGCATTTTAACTCGAAATTAAGTGGTGTTTTATTTTTTAATAATTCACCAACACTGAGAAACATTTCGGCAACAAACCTATGTGTAAAAGAGTAACGTTATTTCCTGTTGCGGGAATCCGATGGTCGAGATTGTATAGGCGGTGCAAACTACGAGGAAGCTCGGCTTATTTTAACGAGATCGGAGCTCCCCTAATGGATCATGTGTAAATACATTTCTATAGGCTATGTGTTTGTGCTTTAACGAATAACAATAACTTTCATGATTATAGAGGCTGCTGTCAGTTCATCCTTACCGGTTCTGTTGGAGTGTCGGCAGATTCAAATAATGAATGCTGCTGTACCTCATTTGTAAATGCGCACACGTCTTTCTTAGTGGGGAGACGATTCATCCAATCCCCCCCCCCATAATTTTTATGACAAAGACCCACCCGATCCGACCCGATAACTCTGCACATCACTACAACCCACCTATGGAGCACATCTTACTATCAGAATAATGCGCCCATTATATAGCAGTTAAAGTAACTCAAAAGTAATGTAAACGTAGTGTAAAGCATTACAATTCTGAGACAGTGATATTTTAATATAACTAATTACTCTCAAATGATAGTAACTAGTAATCTATAATGTATTACATTTTGGAAGTAACTTGCCCAACACTGTCTATCACTGTTTTACTTCCTCCGTTCCCTGTCTTTCTCCCAACCAGGCCTGCTTAATATCTTGCTCCTCTTATCATACGGAAATCACAAGTCGGTGTCCCAGTCATAACTCAAAGCAAGGGTCTCCTATCAAATAGAGCTTCACTTTTTTATCGATGGTCCAACGCTGTATGCAGAATGAAAACTGTATCGCTTTTATAGAGCCCAGTGGTCCCTGCCCCGGCCACACTCATTAAGGGTGTCTCCTTCTGCACTGTAGCAAATAGCTTGTGTGGGGATGATACATGAAATATTCAGAGGTAGATTAAAATCACCATTACTCTAAAGGCATTTTATAGGAAAAGTGAAATGTCTTTCACTATATGGCAAAGCCTTTTTAAAATGGTAGATGTATCTGTTAAAACTGCTACGATATAGCATTATATTAAATTACTCACACAGAGACGGATGGGCAAAAATAAATCAAAATGTTTTTTTTAATAAGATACCAGATAGCCTAATTATAAATAAATAAATCAAAATAAATTACAAAATACAGCAGCCCCAACATGTAGCAATATAAACCATATTTTTGCATTTCAAAAAAATACTAAAAATACTTTCTCAAGGTACAATGAAATCACTTTGCAAACCTTCTAGCGGACTTTTTGATCTATCCCATCACCAGTACACTGACTCAGTTGATTGTGTACATTGTTTCACAGCAACAGCTTTTCTCTGCTCAATGAGTCATGCGATAAATCTCACATATGCAACCAGTTAACAGATCAGATATTCACATATCCATTTGAACACTCAGATACAAGTTAGTTTTAAAGTAACCAAAAATTTAATCTTAAACTAACAATTTGCTGAACTCTGAAATGCTTTAAAAAAATTATTTTGTGCACAACCAATGAAAACTAATGTTAACTGGGGCTGCTACTTGGGTCAAGTAGTGAGAAAGAACATTACATAAAATCAGTAAACGATTTAGTCTAGGCTACTAAACTGAACACCAGAGCAAAACAGGAACTGTCAAGAAGTGGAGCAATTTATGCTACAAATGGATGGAAAGTGATGGAAACCTACATGCTTCTCACCTTGACCTTCTTCTTCAGGTCAGTTTCTGTTCTGATCTGAACAAGTCTGGACAAATTACTGAGTAGGCACAAATCAGAGGCGGCATTTTAATGATGTCACCACATAGACTTTTACAGTATTTTTAAACTACAAAATACAAAACACTTAAGTATATTGATATAAAATATAAAGCCATTTTCATGAACTCTATCAAATGCAAATTACAAAATCCTATTTTGTATTTCAAATATGTATTTAATTACATACTGCCCATCCCTGCAGATGGATACACAAGCATGCAAGGATATCATGTTTAAAATTTCCAATCCAGGATGCTTTTGGAGTAAAATTTCAAGGCAAATGCTGGTGAATATCAAGTCTATTATCCATCAAGAGACAAAAGAAGATGTTCAGATGTGCAGTGGATGTTGTTCTGGATAGAGATTACATCTGTATGCGTATTTGTATCTGTATGCTCCTCACTTTCAGGGTTATATGTCATGAATGTGCTGCTGACTACTAGTCCTATATGTTTAAGGTTTGGACTCCACCAGTAAGGTGTCAATGTCTTGCTGTACAGACAACCAAAGTTATATTGAACAGGCCCTCCATTTCCTTACTTTCCCTTCTTTCCTTCTCCTCCCTATTTTTATGTGATGATTGATATTGGCAAAGAAATGCTCCACCCTCCCTACAAGGTCATTGTACATCAAAATAATATTGCCACTGGCTTTGAAGAAATTAAATCAATAAATTTGACCAGCTTGGTATCTAAATACAGTGGTTTGAGTTTTGGAGGCTTGGCTTGAAATATATAGTCGCAGAAACTGTTGCAAGTAAAAGTACAAACTAAGCAAAACTTGGGAAACACATTTAAGAAAAACACAGTCTAACTTCAGCATAACAACAGCGAGGGGTCAGCTCAAGACAGATGGAAAGTGAGAATTCTAAATAGGCTATTACAGGAACCACAAGCAAGGCAAACAAACAAAACCCCTGACAAAGTAAACATTTGCTGCGGAAGAACAAACAGACGCAGTGATCAGCTGGGCCACATGTTCACAAGGATTTAATGTCAAACATTATTTTCTTATTAAGCTCAATTAGGGTGAAAATGAATGTTAATGAGATGGAAAATGGAGAGGAAGGGAGAGGGGTGCGGGGCAGAGTACGAGCATTATCACTGCGGTTATGACAAGCTTGGGTCGGGTCGAGAGTGGCGGGGAAGAACTCTAATTGGCTTACAACAGAGGAAGGATAGAACGTGAAGTGATAAATAACAGTCTTGTTTACACAGGTAGAGGGATGACCCTCGGTAATGCAGGTCATTGCAACAATAAGTGTGGTGAGTCCTTTGTGCGTGCTTACCTTGGAGATGCTGAAATTTGAGGTAGAGAGAAAGCATACTGCTACAAATAGTGCTGTGGACATCATATCGCGTTAAAATGTTTCTTTGTGATTTCCACATCCAGAATACTCAGTCTGCAGTTGCAGCCTAATTATTGTAATCACTATTTTTGATACTTTGATACTATTTTTATTCTTTAAAATAATTAGATAATTTTTAATTTTACTTAAAAACAAACTTAAATATTCTTTAAAAGTCGTCCTAATTCCCAGTGTTTTGTGTTTTATTTTTGGTCATCCTTATTTTGGCTGTGTGCTTTATATCCTGGGGTTGCAGCTTGTGCCTTGCAAAAGAAAGTAGCATCCGCTCTTGTGATGTCCTTTGACAGCAGATCTAAAAGGCACCATACTCTGCTCCCTATATTCTGTCCGTCAAGCCACAGTACACATTGACAAAGGAAGGGCTCACTGAAAAACCATATGGACCTATCTCAACTCTACAAAGGCCAAGCTGTGAAGTGACAGCTGTTTTGAATTTTAGATTTTCAAATATCTCAGCTTTCAAAAACTGTGCAAAGCTGCCTCCTCAAAAAGAGTTTTGTTATGTTGTCAAACTGTTTAAATAAAGAAAAAGATTTTTACCTATATTTACCTGTTTTTTTGACAGAGTAGACATCAAACGGCGGCATCCTCTGACAGATCACTTCTGTGGAAATGACTGGCTGAGGCTTCTGACTCTCTTACAGTGACATCAAGTTTAAGGATATTTTTAGCTTTGATTTTGTAGAGAGCAACCCAAGGCTAAAATGATTAAAATATTGATAGTTAGTCATGCAGAATTTGGCATATCAATCAAAGCTGAAATGACCGCCACCACGACCCCATGTAGTTTTCCAGTACACACAATTTGGAGGCCAATTTCATTGTATTAGTATTGCAAGCTGTGGAAAGGTTTGACACTGTGTGGACGCAAACAGAAATCTTCCCCATAATTCAACAACACAATGGTGAAAGGAAATAACTTCCACCATTAGAGCAGGTAAAGATAGACAGCTGCTATTGGCTGTGGCGTGCAGAAACATTACACTTAGATAATACAATCTATATATGTTAGTAATATTTGCATAAATACTGCACAGCAGACACACCTTGACATGGCCCTTGCACATCATGGAGCATAAGAGCATGTGTGTTTGTCCTTTATGTGCATTGGAAAGCTGATTGCATTCGCTTGAAGCACAAGAATTTATAGTGTGAATGAGGATGAAGAGGTCTCCTCAGTCCCTAATACCTCTGAAATGTATTTTCCCTCTACTAGTATGCACCACTGTTGCTCCATACATTTCATCTAAAAATAACAGATAATATATACTAATCCCCTCTTTACACACAGTACACATACATCACAGAGGTGCTGGTTAAAGCATTTCAGGGCAGGTTTCGCAGATATGTATTAGAATTCCTAACAGTGTAAGCATTAAATTGCTTCAAGCTTTTTATTTTTGCAGACATACAGAACACATAATTCCCACAATTTGCTAATTTGGTGACTTTGCAGGATTTCATCCTCATACCTTGCAGCACAAGGCACTGATCTCATGGACACGGTTTTGTTGTTTAATCAAATTTTACAGTCACTGCTCCCATTTCTATCTGTCCTTTTGGCTTATACCTGCTCCACTGTGGCTGTTTTCTTCTGCTTAGGTGTCAGAGAGAGAGAGGATGTGTGATTAATCCGTCATGTTGCTGAGGTGGAAGAACAGTGACTGTAGGGGAAAACCCAATCATTTGACCCTGAGTGTGGATGTCTGTGCATATCTCTATCTAGATGTCTCTATGTATATATTTCTGGAAACAGAATAAGAATGAAGGCAATTGGCAAGTGAAATGTTCTGACCTTATAATGGTATAATATAAAATATGTTTAAAGGAACAATCAGCAATTTGTAGTAAGTGGAAACCAGCAGATACAAGCCTATCTCCTTCTGCATAATCTCATATCCTGCTAGCCACTCTATCTAATTTTATATCTTTTAAATCTAATTGGCATCTTTTAAATGTATAAATACTGGATGGTCCACACATTAAACACGTCAGCTTAATAGCTTTATCAATTTGCACATTGCTTAAGAATTTCTGTTTGCTGGTGCAAATGCTCCGTATTTCTATAGCGACTTTCTAGTCTTTTCGACAACTCAAAGCGCTTTTACACTACATCTGCATTCACCAGTCATACACATTCATACACTAAGCCTAAGTGCTCAAAAGGGAAAACATAGTACCAGAAAGGTATTTATCTGAAGGCACTGTTCACATGACTCCTCCACTGACAGTACTGTAGCTCTAAAGGACTTACTGCTGGGAGTGTGGTCCATACTGTTTAACTAAATTAAAAATTTTTTTTTCTTTTTGCTAACAAAACAGCCAAATGAAATTAATAATTTGGGGGCAGTGTGCCTCCAGGCAGTTCTAAAAAAGAGAAAAGTCTGTATTAAGAGGAGAGAAGAAGAAAGAACAATCGACCATAGGGACGCGAGAGAAGGCAGAGGAAATAGGAGACCAGTGGGAGATGATAAGAACAAAAGAACAGTAAAAATAAAATAAATTAAAAAGCTAATTTTTGATTCATAAAAATAAATATTTGGTGTATCTTTCATATTATGTACCAAAATGTGCACATATACACACCAACACAGTTCAACACGTACTCACAGTGTAGACGTACACCACTGTTTCATATTGCAATCTAATGTCTCCCTCATTTACAGTTGGTGTAACTTTATGAGCCCAAGGCCTGAGACAGGTGAAGCCTGTTGTTCAAATCCCACTCCTGTTTTCTGCTTGGCTGGACTGTAATTTCCTGGGCTTTGGAGAGCAGGATACGCTGCCCTGCACACAGGAAAACAGCCCTGATGTACACTTAGTCTCTGTATGTGGGCAAGAGATAAAGGACACACACACACCATCAACACCACCACCAACACCACCTACTCTCTGAGCAAACAATCCTCATGCCACCATAATTGCTCTTACCTTTTAAGAAATATAACCACAATAATTTCAAGCCACAGGGTCACACAACATTACGCTTCACTGATAATACTTTGGGTAGATCATTTGTTATTTCACATGCTTAATTGTCTTTTTAACTATGTTTGCGACACAGTAAACAGTAAAGGATGTGTCAAGGAAACTCAGGACATTCACTGAGGAGACCAAGGTTTGAATCCTGCGTGAATGAAAGTCAAAGTTGACATGTTTAAGTTAATAATGTTTTGTAGATGACTTACTTTGTTTACATCACAAAATTACGTCACATGACGTACGTAATGTACTTATTTTAACCCAAACCAAGATCATTTTCTAAAACTAGTGGTTTTGTTGCCTAAACCTAACCAAACTGCCATAATTTTACAACATTTACCATGTGTTAAATATAATGTGACATAGGTCAAGTAATTTACTTAAAGTACTTTAGGTACTGTACGCCTGTCGCTGGACTGGTACCTGCCAATATTTTGGAAAATGGTCTTATTTTTGGGGCACTTGACAGTTGACCTATTTTATTGTTTAGGTATGAGGACGTGTTGTCAAATGTAAGCAAACTTCAAATAAACTGAGTGACAATATGAAACTTTCTTTGAAGTTCTTTCTACAGGGCAGTTCAGAGAGATTTTCCTCAAAGTTTTCTCATTTTTTCCAGTTTATAAGCTTTCCTTCAGGTCAGAATCATTAAACTCTGAGAGTTGTGTCACTATCCTGCTGTCCTTCCAGAAACCCCCTTAAACCCCTGCAGACACACTGCTGTGCCCCTACTCCCAGATAACCTGATTAAACAGTGAGAGCCCTGTTGCTCAGCCTCAGGCATTACCGCTGCTAATTCAGCCTGTCCGCCGCCTGCTGAGGCACATGGCACAACCCCTAGTGCACTTTGCCTTAGTACTAGGGCAGCTCCACTTTCAGCTGTAGAGACTGGGGACAGAAAAACTCTCAGTATAATCTACTGAAATGGCTAATGTTGACCAAAAGATGGGACATTTACTGATATGGGTCACTTCACTATTAAAATATATCCTGACAGGAGTTAACGTAAAAAAATAAAAGTAAAAGTAAATACAATAATAACAGACAAAGTCATTGCTGAGCAAGATAGGCCGTCTAAAAATGAAAAGTTTCATCTTAATCTCTTCTCACACTATGAAAATAAACAACTTTTTACAGTCTTGGATCACACAGCATTCTTCAGAGAGACATTTATTGGTATAATAGGATCTTCTGACACATGGCAGAGCAAACCATTTTCAGTGAGGAAAATGATAGAAATCTCAATCAAGTTTATGTTAAGTAACCTGAATACTTAAATACTGGGTATCTGAATACCAAGTTCAATCCGATACTTATATTTCCCTCATTGACACAGCTGCCCAGCGCACACTTAAGCTACAGTACTACCTGAAAATGACATGAAACAGAACTTAATTCATCCCAAAATGTGTTTTTGTTCTGAAAATACTCAGTATGCATAGTAAAAACACCGTAAGTTATCCAAATACTAAAGATCATAAGTTCATAAGCTTATATTATTGCTCAATGATATGATGAATTATAATAAGATTCTGTCATTATTGCATGGATTGAAACTAGTCATCCATCCATCGTCAACCGTGTACAGGGTCGTGGGGGGCTGGAGCCAGTCCCAGCTGACATCGGGCGAAAGGTGGGGGACAGGTCGCCAGTCCATCACAGGGCCACACATAGACAAACAACAACTCACACTCACACCTAAGAACAATTTTAGAGACACCAATTAACCTAGCCTGCATGTCTTTGGGAGGAAGCCGGAGCACCCGGAGACAACACATACGGACATGGGGAGAACATGCAAACTCCACACAGAAATAAACCCCCCCCTCTCCAAAAAAAACCCCCAACAACTCTTGATAATCATGTTATGTGCTCTGCAGCCTACAGTAGGCTAGTATAATAAAGCTTGACATAAATAAAATGTGATATAAACCCTGTTGCAGATGATGTAGAGTTGGGATGTGTTTTGCTTAATTTCTTCACAGAGCGACCTCCCTGTATATGCTGGTCATGTCATCTTTTCCAACATATTTTTACGAACAGATATAACAGTATTTCTATTAAAAGAGACCAAGAATACCTGTACAAAAATACAACATTACAAAAGTGGTCAGTAGCAGACAGGTAAGTCTAGTTTTCCACCGGCCCTCCAAACAGTACCTTCAGTGTCAGACAAAAGGAGATTGAATTATACCTTAGGAGAGGAGGGGGGATATTTGGAACCGTGATACACCAGGGAGAGCCTTTGTGACTCTTTCAACGCCTTTCAGAAGCAGGATTATTTTTTATCTTGCCAGACGGCAGATATTTTCTATCATTTTCTATCTTCTCTATACTTTAAACTCCCCCACTCTTTTTCACCTTCCATCTTTTGTTCAATCTCTCTCCCTCCAAAGACAATCTATTTATATCTTCTTTGACATTCCAAGGGCTTCTTTTTCTTTTAATATAATGAGGAACATTACAGATCAGTGACTCTGGGATAAGAGACAGAAAATTAAATCCATACATTAGACAACCCGATATTCCAAGAGCGGTTTTGTTTGCTGAAGAGCACATTCACATTTTTTAAATAATGTATTATTTCTAAGATGTTCGTGCTGATAACGGCTAATAATAAAATGATTAACACTGGCTTTATAGCTGCAAATTAGACTACCAGTGCTTTCCATTTGAAGATATTGCTAAAACATGGATTATATAAAGAGCTACGCTTAGTTTTTATTTTCAATTAAAAATTAAGTAAAGTTTTGAGTGTAGAATGGGCCTATGATGTCTTAGCAACCAGCAAGCATACATAGGATCTTATTGTGATCATATTAAACTAATCTTCAACAAAACAATCTGGGACAAATATATTTACCATGTTGTTCATCATTTTATCATGTACTTCAGACTACAGCCATGGTATAGCCTGTGACTATAAATGATGAAAACTCAGTGGATGTCCCAAGTCATTAGGATTTATCCCTGTGGGCACCATGGATATATGTTGCAAATTTAATTGTAATCCATCCTATAGTTGTTGAGATATTTCTCTAAAAAACAAAAATGTCAACGTCATGAAAGTGCCTGAGGAAGAGGAAGGAGATCAGTTAAGTCAGACGGCTTTGTCCACTGGTCACTACGAATGTCAATATTTCATGACAATCCATCTAATCGTTGGTAACACATTTCAGCTGACCGACAGACCACCATAGCCCAAAGCATAGCTAAAAATGCTTTGGCAAAACCCTAATCTTATAATTCAGGAGTATGGGGAGTTTTTGGCTTAACAGTTTTGGCTTTGATGCTATAAAGTAGCGGTTTCACTTTACAGAAAAATATGCTCTTCAGCAGAAAACTCTCACCCAGTCCCTTTCTATGTCTCTCAGAGACCTGTGGTGAGAGCATGAAACACATGTAGCAGCTGTGCTTCCTTCTTGACAGTCTGCTTCCATGGCTTAATTTATTGGCATAGAATTATTCAAGTTTTTGAAGGTAGATGCAGCAGATGTTTACAGGACCAGTAGATTAACATCCTCATGTCCCAGTAGGTGTTTCTTAGAGAAGCTGAAGCCTTGAGGTCTATGCTTTGGATAGAGGAAAAAATGAAATTCTTTTGGGAAAGTGAGGGAAAAACATCCCTCTGTTGTTATCACACCTTGCTGTACTGTAGGATATGCTGCATGAAAATTGAATACTGAAAGGCTTTTCTTCAGAAGTATACAGTCTGCAACATAATACAATAACAGTGTGCACAGTGTTTATCTTTGTGACTTAAACGCAATGAAAATGTATTGTACTAAGAAACCTCCTTGAAACACAGCATATTCTGTTTTCCATGATCCCTGTTTGAATTCTAGTGGTCAGTGGCACTGCTAACTTCCCATTTTCACCACCACCATTAGGGTGTCAAGATATATGTCTTTAATGCCTCTGCCCCACCCTCAGGTTCCTCTCTTTCTAGACATTCCAAACTGATCTGACCAATCAAGCTCACTTAGCTGGAGCCGCACAGTAAAGCAGTTCAGCAAGTTTCACGGTGATCATATTATGCCCCCCTTACTGTGTCCAAGGGAGAGCATTAAGGAGAGTGTGAGGGAGGGAAAGCTCTCCCTCCTGGGGACTGTCTGAACTGTGTTAGGCCAGGACTAGGGTGGAGAGCAGCCTGCTGATAAAGGCTGAGCCACAGGAGTGATTGGGAGGTGCTGGATACTATTCACCTTGGAGCTACTGCACAGCAGCTTCCCTGGGATCTTAAGAAAACGGCAGGCAGGCAGAGCCTCTTTGAATTCACCACCCCAGCAAAGGGAGGACTACTTGAATGGCTCAGGAGGAGCAGAATGCTGAGTGAATGTGAAATGAGGCGATGGCCATGGAAGGCAATGGAGACGCTTCCATATGCATGACTCGCCCCCTTTTCACTACTTCCCATTGTTCTCTGTGTTTAAGGCTGTGATAAAGCCACCCAGCTCAGCTACCTTTTCCTCTACTTCTGCCACAAAAAGCCAAGCGCCCAATTGGCTAGGGCTTTAGCTCACACCTCTGCCTAGGGTATCCCTCCCTTCTAATCAACCTAGCTTCTCATCTGCTCACAAAGGCCTTTCAAGACTCAAAGCTAGGGGGTATCCTTGGATACAGAGGAGAAGAGAGGACAGGGAAACTCAGGAACACAATTTTTGGTTCAACTATAAATTGAAACAAGTCAAATGATTTGAGAATAATACGGTTGCACATCCTTGTCTATAATTGAATGTGTCAGCATGTATGTGTGTCTCTGACAAATTGAAAAGTGTTTTTATGTAGCACTGATTTTTGTTGACCATGTGTTGTATAATGATAGGTCCGAATCATTTCCATGCGGAAGAGGATCGAGCCACAGTACTCTTATACCAAGGATGTGTCAGTATTTTAAAAAAAGAACATAATACATGAGATCTGGCACTGCAAAAGTAAATGGTACTTCAATTTCATTATTGAGGAAATCCTTTTGTCGCATGCTGTAGCATTCAATTGGGATAAATTAATTATGGTGTATTCATGATAAATGATTATATGAGCATGGCTCTTTATTTAGAGAGAAAGTTGGCCTTAAAACAAACTGCAACCTTTCCACCATGTAGAAGTGTCAAGGGCTCAATGTGATAATGATTTCAGCTCTGAGAGAAAATAGACCTGCTCAAGCTTCTCTGACATAGACTCAAGGCAAAAAGGAAAGTGAGAGGAAAGAGATACTGCAGGTGAGTGAGAGAGAGAAGCGTTTACTCAGACCTGTAATGCTCACAGACAATGTGGCTTGATGTCTCAGATCTACACTCTGAAGGTGGGGCCAGGTCAGCCAATAAACACAGCGGTAATGGTCACAGAGTTTGTCATCTCCCCTGTGACTGACAGCCGCTGATCTGGCACGGGCAGGGCCCATCCTCTCCAATTCTCCCCGCCTTTAATAAGCAATTTTCCCTCCAAATGAAATCACTGCTCCTTCTTGCACACATAGATGCTAATTTTCAACTTGAGAAATATTTCGCTATGATCCGTGATAGAGACAAAATAGCCTCCTCATTTTGCTAACAGGCAAGTGATGAGCCGTGTGAGGAATGCAATGCCTCGAGTCTGATTTAAACTTCTCCCACTAATCTACACACACAGTGTCATCATGATTGGGTGCTTTTTAAGAATGTAATGGATAATTGATGCAGTCAATAACTTTGTATTAATTAGATTTAAAGCATAGTGTGCATCCAGACAAGGCATATTTTTTTTTACATGTTTTCTAATGCCATCTTCAATTGGGACTTCTCCCTTAACTAACTTTGACGGTTATAATTCTTGGAGTTGGCAGTTCCTCAGAAGTAGACTTGACTGGTGGTCTGTACAGTGTGTGCAGTATAACTTATACATGCTATACGCTATAGGTTGACTGGGTCTCGCAAGATCTTATTCCTCTTCCCACATGATAGTAGACAGTGACTGAACTAAGTTCAGTACTGAAAAACATGCATTCTCTTTCATCCTTTTTATGTCTGTCACAAAATCGTACGCATTTATTCAGTCTTTGATTATGCAAAGGTTTCTAAGAGGAGAGGAAGGGTGCATAGGTGAGAATGTGACTTCATGCTTCATAAAGTCCTATTTGAGCCAGTTTTGGGGAAGCAGGGTTGGATGGAAAACATGCTCTAATAGAGGTTTGGGAAACACTGTTCTGTTAGTCTGCTGTTGTGTCGGTCGAGGGAGAGAACAAGGCAGCATGAGATATCAGCAGTAGTTGGACAAAATCACAGAGGAGTTATAGTGGTAAAATAAAAGGTGGGTGAACTATGAGTGTCTGCTGGCTAAACTCTCCAATGTTAGGAAACGATAAACTCACACAAAAGGTGAGTAATCCGTTGCATTTGAAAAAGGTGGGTAAACTTCATTTATGTGCGTTTATCCTCCACTACATCCCAAATAATAAAATCAACAGGGTTAATGCAAAATATTAATAGCCACGTTACAATTTAAAGAGCTGACTCTTTGATTTGGCTCCTTCGCGAACATCCCATCTCCACAGCCAAATCCTATCTGACTGGATATCGGATCAGCATTTCAGCAATCCTACTTTTTGCTAATTTAAAGTTTGGCTGGACTCAGTGGGCCAATCATGTTTATTCAATATATAGCCTGTCTTTTCCTATGTTTTGTTTTCAGTCCATGATCACAGTTAGGCTAAATGGTATGTTTCTCGCCTTTGTACACAGTCAGACTCCTGTGTGGTTTGATGCTGGGGCAAACAATCAGTGACATGTTCGACTGAACCAACTCAAAGGGTGGTCCAAAAATTTGATTTTTTAAATTACTTGTTTTTGTCTGTCGCTGTAAATACGAAAATGATCATTCACATAGGCTGCTTTAATATAATCACCTGATTGCGGGGACTGTATGATGATAAAGTTACATTTAGAAGGAAAAAAATGGCAAAAACATAACTTCCTCTGATTCAGCATATGCACATAATACGCACATCAATCAAACTATGAAACTAGTGCCAACAGAGTTGTGAAGTAGCTAAAGACTGCACATTTTAGAAAACGAATATTACAATCTGAAGCTTCAATCAATTCACTTTCTAATTATGCATCAATTTTAGATGCACGTGGTAACTATGGTGCATCGTTAAAAGAACTTTGTTCATGACCTAAACATATAGTAGTGTTAAATTATCCGGGAGTTGAGGAGCATTGAGGATATCATTAATTGAAATAGGAATTTACATTGGGTGCAAATTCTTCTGGAACCAGCATCTCCTTCATTTTGCAGCTCTATTTATCTTAACAAAAAGCTTTTTCCCCCCAATTAAATGTGCTGTTAAATTATTATTTCTGGAAATCTCCTAAAGCTGTCTCACCACCATGTGCAACTTAGTTTTTTTAGCTGCAGGTTGCTAATATCCATATATGTAGTATGGAATCAGGGTGAAGATATGTTATACTGTATAAAGAAAGTCATGCAAATCAAAGCTGTTCATGACTGGCTTTGTTTGAAAGATCACACCATTTTCTTAGCTGTAAGACGATATGCGTTTGATTATGTATTCCCTCCGTCTGCCAAACAGGTTATTGCTGTGTTGTTGTGTCCCCCATTCAAATGATCGGATGCAAGGCACCTCACAGCTAATGTTCTCATTACAGCTCAGACTTGCTGCGAAGAAAAGCTTGACTGTGTGCATGCATTACTAATGTGGGTGTCTGTGTGTGTGTGTGAGTGAGTGAAGTCATGCGTACACAGTATGCTCCTCGGCATAGGACAGTCATTCTTTTGCCTTGCAGTTCCTTGTATGCATGTTTCAGTCATATATAATATATCTCTTAGTATGTGTTTGTGTGAGTCACCATTAGTTGACAGGTCAGCTACAGGATGGAGAAGGGGAAATGGTCCTCCTATGGTATATATTTTTAAGGCAGAGAGAGAGAAAGGAGGATGAGATGATATATGAAACTATTAGGTTCCTAACACCTAAAACATTTAGTTGAGCTGCATGTGTGCCATTACTGCCATTACACTGTATGCTCCAGGCTCCATGGTGACGACAGATAGGAGGACAAAGGCGGAGGAAGACAGAGCAGTGAGATAGAGGGAGAGGAGTGGGATGACCCATGTGATAGAGAGGTTGCATGATGTCATGCATTACTAATAGGAAGAGGAAAAGCTGGTAATGTGATGATACAGATAAAGGAGGAACCTCCCTCGCTCACTCTCTCTTTCGCTGATGAATCTTTGCAGCTCTGCTCCAGTGCTAATAAAGGAAGTGAAGTGATCTCTTTAGCCACAGATTAAGATTGAAATGGAGGTAATGACATTACATGTGGTATCTTTATAGGATACAGATCACTGACTTCATAGGGTGCTTAGCCTCATCTGCAGATAGGATTTCTAGTAGCATACACACCTAGATTATATCAAAAGTGAACCCAATCTTGTGACAATCAGCACTGGCAATATACAGACTATTATGTTTCCAGTCACTAGCACTCTGAAGTGCAGTTTTGTATGCATACTGCAGGTATTTTCATTTTCCCAGCCAGTAGAATCTATTAATTGTGCCCAAATGTGTTAGATATAGTTCTTTAAAATCAACACCACGTTCTTTCTGAGACATTCATTTGTATAATTCCTGTAAACAAAACAGACCACCGCTGAGAAAACATTTCTTAATAAATAGATAAAGCCAAACAGTCATCTCAACTATGGTTTCATTTTTTGTGGTAATCGACATCAGACATCAAGACATCAAGACATCACAATTAATTTGGCAGTGGTACATTTATTAAGGCTACATGGAGCACCTTAAACGAAAAGCTTTCCTGTTTTATTGTGAGCTAAAGATCGTGTAAGGTCTACTTGTGTTTATGAATACAGGTAGCAAATATGTTCTTAAAGGAAAGCACTACTCTTATCCAAGAAGTCAAATTGTAACTTCCAACAATGCAGCTAACAAGAGACAGTAGATATAGAGAGCATATTTTATCAATGTATACATACATAGTGACTTAAGTGTCTACTTAAATGTTTAGCCTTGCTAGTAGATGGTAATGTCATGGTATGGCTTCTTATTTTGCTTGTGGGCTGTAGTTTTCTATAGGAACTACTCCGCCACATTGGTCCAGGTTGAAATATCTCAATAACTATTTGCTATACATAATGTTTGTACAGACATCCATGGTCCCCAAAAGATGAATCCTGGTGACTTTGGTGATTCCCTGACTTTTCCTTTAGCAACCCATGGCTCAGACATTCATGTTGCCGTCACGTATTGGAAACACATTTGCTATCTAAAAGATTGCAGAAAAAAATGAATGAATGAACTTGTTACTTATAGATTTTGCCTCAAGTTTCACCTGATATTAAGTATTTTGGCACTATAACAATTATTTATTTGCAGATGTTAGCATACATATTTACCCATGGTCAAAGGCTTGTACTGCAAAGTGTTAGACAGGTATCCTTACTACCACAGGACAAGGTTGTCCCACTCCGGATTAAAAGCTGCTTGTTTGCTGACTTGATATTGTGCATATTTTAACCGTACTCTGTTAAACTGGCATGGTCTCCTAGGTGAACTAGCAATACTGCAGAGCAGGGAAGAGCTGAATGCATAAATATGTGATGTCGGCCGATGGAGGATCCCTCCGTGTAGGAACAAATGAGGTGAAGGAGGTAGAGAGGAGAGCAGGAAATGAGTAATCTTAGCAGTCTCGACTGAAAGGTTGTCTTTCCATCTGTAAGTGCATATGTAAGGACACGATTTAGTCAAGTTTTAGGGTAAGTAAGAAACAAGAAAAGAAACTGTATGCTGCTGCATGGACGTTTGAGGTTGAGTGACTGAATGGCCAGCTTTAAAACACCCAAATTGGTATTTAACAGCAAATGTTAAGGTACTGATATACTAATGCTCTGCTACTTGATAGTCATCCAGGATCAAATCATTTAATTATTATAATCCCGGGAAATTGCTTACCACTGGCAACAAAGGCAAGACTAATTGCAACTGTGTTTATCTGTCCTTAGACAAATGTTGATTCAGCTGTTAAACATCATTGTCATTTGTAGAGGGACATACAGTAAATTGCAGAGATGTTTGTTGGGAAGATAAAGTAAATTTTTTAACTGTGGCTGTCTTTTCATTGGAAGACTGGTGGGGTGTTTTTGAAGCCATATGCAGAACAGCACAGGATTTGAACCAACCACATACAGTTTTATAAAGATTACTGTAAATAAGAGTTACCCCTAGAATGCCATCTTCATTGTGGAAAATAACTCTGTTATCTTTTAATCCACACAGCTGGAAGTGTCAACCACAGACTTCGTTGGAAACCTTGTCGAGGGGCCGACCATGCTACTGATTACTGTCATTGACCAAAATGACAACCGGCCCATCTTCAAAGAGACACGTTACACAGGAGAGGTGCTTGAGGGATCCCCTACAGGTAGGTGACATTGTTATATTGAATGACTCTACAGAGAACTGGGCTGTTATTGGATTTAGTTTTGACAGCAACATCACACACACTATGACTGCTACACTTGAGATGTCCTCTGATCTTAGGCTAGGTGTGGTTGTTTTGATGAGCCTGCTTACAGTGAATCATGGCAACAACAACAAAGAGGAAGAAGAAACAAAATAATTTTTCTGACACAGAAATCCAGGTGCTTGTGAGGTGGAGGTTAGAAAGCACATATTTGATGGGCACAGCAGTAGGGTCACAAACAAAAGAAAATGTAGCCATTTTAAGTGAATTGTATTATTGTGGTGTCGTCATAGACGTGAGGCATTCATTTTTGCCCTTTTAGGTTTGTCACCCTCTCTGATCTCATTTTTAACGCTACAGTTACTACCTTCTGATGGAGCTTGCTGCAGTTATGCTTAAGGATGGGTATAGTTACTGGATACCTTAAAGGTATCGACCGAAATAGCCTAGTATCGAACGCTTTTGTGGCGCAGCGGCGGATCAGCTGATTTTACTCATGGAGCCTCTGGCTGCTTATATCAGATGTCGGTGTGATCGGCTGGATGTGCACGCTTTCTGTTCCTCTGTTTGCTTCTTTGGAGTCTTTAGAGTAGTTTAGTGACTTGCTTAAGCAAACGCCTTTCTTGTCTTCTACTTCTTATTGTCTTCTTTTTTGGAGGCGGTTTACGACTCAGATCTATTCATTAATTTCTTCAAGATTTATTTATCGAAAGTTAACAAAATTATTCTTCGTTCGTATCAAAAAAACGCGTCAAAAATTCAACTTAAATTTGTTTTCCACAACTCACAGTTATCGCTAAACTATTTCACTCCTCCTCTTTCATTCAAATACAAAAAGAGAGAACAGAAGAATCGCCTGTAAACACCAAAACATAGCTTTGTCTGATCATTTGGTTTAAGTGCTGTGGGCAAAAATGCTTATACTGTTATTGATAGTCCTGAGTTTTATGAATTGCATCAACATCCTGGCAGATTCTGTGATATTCTGTGTTATAGTTATTTTATTTTTATTATCAAATTCTAATTATATATATACAATATATTTTTGTCATTCTTGCAAAGGGGGGCAGGGGTTAGTAGGGGAAACACTGGTAAACATTGTTGCTCATATCAAACAAATACCTGTCAGCAAATTCCTGCTTTAAATAGCCGGTTGCCAGAAACCCTGGAGTGGTTATATCCTACTTGTATTTGTACCAGGATGGTCCAGGGCAGTCTGGTTTGTCTATCTAATGCTGGACCCAGTTCAGCACATAGATCCAAGAGCACGGCTCTAGGGAATCTAAATTGGCGTATTAGCCAGCATATGGGCCAACGTATCATCGTCATCAAGGGCCAGCAAATCTTGGTGGTACCTGAACACTCTCTAATCCTTCCAGTCATGTTATCCGCTGCTGTGCCATTTATACTGTATATTGACAGCAATCATACTGTTTGCTTCATATCTTGCCAAAATTATCACGTCTGTCAGTGGTATCCACCGCCTTGGGATATCATTTGAAGATGGAAGTTTGACAGGTGAACACATTTTATACGTCGGATTTGTTATGGTGAACTTGGCCTGAATTATGATTAGGGTCATCATTTCCAGACTTTTTTATTTAAAATTTTTAGGTAGACTTCAGTGCAGTGTCCCCAGTGCGTTCTGCATCTGACAGCACTGCAGCGATTACACACAAAACCTTGGTGATATCCGCACAGTATTAGACAATATTATTAGAAAAACTACTGACGCTTTGTTCTGCAATTCTTTAATACCATTTGATGTAATCTTTCAGTTTCAATTTCTACAACCGATGATCATTCCATCAGTTCCAGTCTGGCTCTCTCCTCTCCTCATGAAATATTGACTGGACTTTGAGATTTGAGTTGCTTATGAAATAGTTATGACTCACAATAAGCACAAGTACAAATAACACTGCTGGTTTGAATGTTTATAATAAAGTGGATCTATAATTAACTTTTGATATTAAGTGAAATTATATTTGTGAGAAGCTTTATTATAAAATCTGGCTTCACTACCTCACCATCTTCATCGCCAATTTCCCATATCTCCCAAATTTTCAGA
>NC_060171.1:26739024-26772719 GCF_021292245.1 Micropterus dolomieu | reverse complement strand
TTCACAACAACTCCGTGGCTGTTCTTGAATGGCCCAGCCAGAGCCCTGACTTAAACCCAATTGAGCATCTCTGGAGAGACCTGAAAATGGCTGTCCACCAACGTTTACCATCCAACCTGACAGAACTGGAGAGGATCTGCAAGGAGGAATGGCAGAGGATACCCAAATCCAGATGTGAAAAACTTGTTGCATCTTTCCCAAAACGACTCATGGCTGTATTAGATCAAAAGGGTGCTTCTACTAAATACTGAGCAAAGGGTCTGAATACTTATGACCATGTGATATTTCAGTTTATCTTTTTTAATAAATTTGCAAAAATGTCTACATTTCTGTTTTTTTCTGTCAAGATGGGGTGCTGAGTGTACATTACTGAGAAATAAAATGAACTTTTTTGATTTTTGGAAAATGGCTGCAATGAAACAAAGAGTGAAAAATTTAAAGGGGTCTGAATACTTTCCGTACCCACTGTATATATTTTTGTCATTCTTGCAAAGGGGGGCAGGGGTTAGTAGGGGAAACACTGGTAAACATTGTTGCTCATATCAAACAAATACCTGTCAGCAAATTCCTGCTTTAAATAGCCGGTTGCCAGAAACCCTGGAGTGGTTATATCCTACTTGTATTTGTACCAGGATGGTCCAGGGCAGTCTGGTTTGTCTATCTAATGCTGGACCCAGTTCAGCACATAGATCCAAGAGCACGGCTCTAGGGAATCTAAATTGGCGTATTAGCCAGCATATGGGCCAGCGTATCATTGTCATCAAGGGCCAGCAAATCTTGGTGGTACCTGAACACTCTCTAATCCTTCCAGTCATGTTATCCGCTGCTGTGCCATTTATACTGTATATTGACAGCAATCATACTGTTTGCTTCATATCTTGCCAAAATTATCACGTCTGTCAGTGGTATCCACCGCCTTGGGATATCATTTGAAGATGGAAGTTTGACAGGTGAACACATTTTATACGTCGGATTTGTTATGGTGAACTTGGCCTGAATTATGATTAGGGTCATCATTTCCAGACTTTTTTATTTAAAATTTTTAGGTAGACTTCAGTGCAGTGTCCCCAGTGCGTTCTGCATCTGACAGCACTGCAGCGATTACACACAAAACCTTGGTGATATCCGCACAGTATTAGACAATATTATTAGAAAAACTACTGACGCTTTGTTCTGCAATTCTTTAATACCATTTGATGTAATCTTTCAGTTTCAATTTCTACAACCGATGATCATTCCATCAGTTCCAGTCTGGCTCTCTCCTCTCCTCATGAAATATTGACTGGACTTTGAGATTTGAGTTGCTTATGAAATAGTTATGACTCACAATAAGCACAAGTACAAATAACACTGCTGGTTTGAATGTTTATAATAAAGTGGATCTATAATTAACTTTTGATATTAAGTGAAATTATATTTGTGAGAAGCTTTATTATAAAATCTGGCTTCACTACCTCACCATCTTCATCGCCAATTTCCCATATCTCCCAAATTTTCAGATGCGTGGGACAGTGTACTTACAGGTACCCACATTCTCCTTACAACATTTGTGTGGGAAGTGACATAGGCCTCTTTCAGGCCCCTTTTTGTCCCTACTCAACCCCTGGTCTACATTCTATCTTGAGACCGCAGTTGTAACATTTCAGACACCAGTGTCATCGGTCCCTAACTTTTAGTGGAAATTTTCATGCTGACAAACACCTTCCTTCGAGGACCCTTCTTATTGTAAGGCATATAATCAATGTTAGATTTAAATCATATTACACTTAAAAGCCACAGTGTTATTTTATCACATGTGAATCTGTTATAGTAATGATAGGTCAAAGAAACTTTGTATTTTTGACTTTGGCTTTTCCCCAGTGTTATCAGAAACGATACTTTGGCAGTGTGTCGGAATAGAGTTCCTGCCCTCCGCTCCCCCATATATCCTTTGTAGCAGTGCTGCCATGAAGGGGCTGAAAGCAACATTTTTTTTACTGATATTGTCTCATTTTTCTATACACAAAATCTTATGACATCAGATTAACTACTATAACTGCTAATAAATTCTATACATTAGCTGTTACATATCATATAACATCTATTACACTCTCTCTTTACACTTTCCCTCTCTGCTGCGCCAACTCCTGAACTGAAATAGTGTACCATAGTGTGGAATTTATTACAAAAAAGATGACTGATGAGACCAGTATAATGTGATGTTGTTTGTGTGGAGCTAAGTTTTAGCGTATTTTACACACACACACAAACGTAGATATTTCCCGTGTGTTAAGATAAACTTGTACCTGACAACAATACAATAAGGCAGACAGGAGACTGAATTCAGTAGTTGCAGGTTTAACACTGCCATCGGGGGTCATCACTAGCATGCCTTAAACGTCTAGTGTGTGATGTCATAAATACCTAGAGGTGATGTTGCTTTGCTGGATGATTAATTTGAAGTACTAATGTTATTTCCAAATCTATACATTTTGTTGTCATAGTTAGAAATGATGAATGTGCCTGGAAATTTATGGGGCAGCATAACACCTACAAAACTAAAAGTAGGAGTATACATATAGTATACATAATATTACATATTTTCAGTGCAGGTGGCGGAAACAGCTGCAAAAAATAACAAAACAAAACAACTTTTATTTTGGAGATAGCTTGCTGCAAGGTATTAGTTTCCGACGCACCTTCGGGGGCAGGTGTGGCTCCGGAGGTAGGTGACCATCTGTGTATTTATGTGTGTGAATGGAGTGAATGTGACATTTATTGTAAAGTGCTTTTAGTGGCCAGAAGACTAGAAAGGCACTATATACGTACAGTCCATTTAGTACATTACTTTCACACCTTACCTTATACTATTCTACTAATATTAAGAGTTTGACCTGCATGTATTGGTCAACAAATACATGCTTGATTGACTGATGTCTTTTCCGCATTAATGAAATAAGTGTAACCCAATATTATTTTGTAATTCTTTGACTTATAGTACATGCCACAATTTAGAGTAAGACTGAATATTGACTTCTTCCCCCCCTTCTCTACTCTTCTCTCTTTCCCTCCCCTCTCTGTCAAAAATGCTAAATTAGATTTTATGTGAGATTAGATGAAATTGGAAAGCAAAATACCATTTATATTATCGATTGTAGAGAGTTTTTCACAGTTATGTGATTGTGACGATCGATATGTACTGACAGGTTGTTACTTTATGGACTATAGTTGGAGACTTTGCACGACCAGTCCTCCCCATCCTATCTCATGGTCAAGAGTTTCAAAATGTATCATTTTGAGGCAAGGCTAGCAGAGCCTTTCAGAAGACTCTTCACCTCTGGCTCCTACTGTAAATCTTAACATTCTCTTAGATGCCTTTGTCACTTTGTCATAGTAGCTTCTTTTTTGGTTCCCTGAGCTGTTGTCATTGCTATTATTTTATTTAGGGTAGCAGTTGTGCCCTCACTGGGCTGAAATATCAATAAATGCTGTGTGAATATACAATGTTTCTATTTCAGGAAAGTTCTAAACCCACTGCCACCTTTATACAGGTTGATTGGGTGTATCTCTATGTAGTCTTTAAAGCAGGCACAGTTAAGATTAAAAATATTCTTTTTTATTCTATGTACAGTTGTGGTGGGAATGACTGTCCCCCACCATACAATGATTATATATGAGATGATGCTTGGGTGAGAAATACAGAGGCTGTCACATCCTGGACAAACTGTCTGTTGCTGTTCACTTGTAGGCTCTGTTTGGCTGTTATTGTTGAATGGTTTGCTGTACTGGCTCATTGATCTGGATTTACATTTCTGCACCTACAAAACATGGAACTTCTTTTATTGTGAGACTTTGTGGTAGACCTGCTCTGGACATTTAAGACAGACTATTCTGCTTTTAGAAGAAAAGGAAAGTGTAATTTCCTACCACATCCACAGAAACATATTCTTCTGAGTCCCACAATGTTTCCACTGTCATAGTTGCACCACATGGCGCTGATGACGAAATTAGCAAAAATCAGTTGCTTCACCCTGTGTGCTCCTGCTGTTCACCTTGAACAATGTTCCACTGATTTGCTGAGAAAAAAATACCCTCAGATCTACCTGTCAAGTGTCTTAAGGGCAAACATGTTCCAGTGTACGGCTTTTTTGGAGAAATACATGTGATGAATGTAGGTCCCAGTCACATGGGTAGAAGAAGAAAGCACAGACAGTAAAACAAAAGGACACGATAAAAACCCATGCACTGCAGATTCTCACTATGTTTGTTCTCACATCATTAGCACAAAAAGCCAACAGACAAAAACCTTAATCACCAACAGAGCTTCACAGATAAGAGGAATCAGTCAACAGGCAGGCAGACGAAAGGCACACAAACACACACTCTCTCACACACATACACCTTCCCGTAGAGACATTTTGAGCAGTTGAGCGGTTGTCAACTTCATGCTGAACTTGTGTTATGAATTGCTAATACAGACGTTGCGTATGGTGGTATATATTAGGTAAGCAACAGCATGTCATTACTGTCTATACAGAACAAGATAATAGGCTGACAAACTTGCACAGTTGAGTCTTGTTAGAATAATGCCGTCAGCCTAAAAGTGCATTTTGATGTTGTGATGCTGCAGTAACAGGGCTGAAATGATTGAATCCAATTGTCACAGAAATGTGGTTATAGTCTGTTTATTCCATGCTATGTATGACTTCATTCCTGACTTGCACTGGCGTGCTTCTACTGTACATGCAACCTTAAGTGCTTAGTGTCTGTGTGTTTAGCATTACCAATCAGAAAATAAGCCCACTGGGAGCATATCAGAAAAATGACAAATCTCCAGCAGGAAAATCTCTTATTGGTTTGGCCCCAGTGAGGGCCAGACCTCACAAAACACCTGAATCATCACAGTGGTTTTTATCCCTGACTCTGTTTAGTAGAAAAGTTAACTCTGACTTCTGCAAGCTCAGCACCAATACATTTTTTAAAAACTCATTTTCCATCGCTGGGTTGGATCTGATATGATCCACCAGAGACTGTTCTTGACGTGATAGAACAGAATTTGGTGTAATATGCAATTATTTGATACTGTGTTCTTTATTTTTATTATTTATATATCTATTAAATGCTTTTTTATTAACCCTGAGCCTCCTGTAAACTGCCATTTCCTGAGTGGATTATAGACTGGTTGAATAAACCAAAGTGAGCAAAACAAAATAAACTTAAGTTTGATTTTATTTTCAGTGTGGTGTGATCTGACAGATTCTTGCCCTTTACTTTTCATAGATGCCGGATCTAATTGAGCTCAGAGATAAGATGAAGGATGCAGCTCTGAAGACTGTGTTTCTTGCATATGACTGATGTTTCTTGCATATGACTGAAAATATGTGCACTAAATAGCCAACATGTCAGTTCAGCCTCAGTGATCTGTCTAGTAATAAATCATTCCAATATTATTTAACAACCTGTCAGTTCCCCATAGGTTTCCTGGTCAGTAGTAGTAGAATATGAAAAGATTGTTTTGTTTGATGAAGCTGCCCAGATAGAAAGTCAGACATCTATCCATCGTCGTTGTCAACAATGTTCATGGTTATTATAGTCAGTCATGACATCAGTAAACCTTTATTTGTGCTATATTTATTTATTTGTACAACATTTCTCTTTGGCTTTTTCAGCTAGAGAGAAATAAATCTAAGGGGATTTGTCATATTCGATGCAGTCTACCAAGTAATTAAATGAGAGTGAGGCCTTGTAAAGAAAAGAAAAAATCTTTGTAAGTTGAGTCTTCAAGTAGATATGGCTTGCCAATCGACACATCCAACAGGTACAAAGAACCATTTTCTTTCATTTGGAGTGGCTTTTCTGGCGACCTGGTGAACGTTCAATATTCCTTATCCTCCTCCACTAACTGCTGATGGAAATATCTGGCTCTTTAGTGGCTAAATGCTGTGTTTATATGCAGTGTTTGGTGCTGAGCAGGTATTGTACAGTGGGCTTCCACTGAAAACAGCTGCCATCGGCGGACAAAATAAAAATATGAGAGCAGTGAGAGTGAACCAGGGCCAGAGAGCTAATCATCAATGAGGGTGACCTTCTTCACATATCTTCAAGAATCAATGTTTCAAAAATATAGGCACATTTCTTAACTTGGCTGTATTTCAAACGCAACTGAGTGCATAATAAATACTACTACTACTACTACTAAGAAGAAGAAAATCCCTGAAAGACAGGGCCTTTAAAGACAGGTGGAACCATGAGAGCACGACCCAAAGGAGTGAGACTACCCGTAAGGGCTGCACACCAGAGAAAAACAAGCACTCCTCTTCCAACACCCTCCCAGGAAGAAAACAAGAAAAAAATAATGTCTGTCTGTGTGGAAAAAGATTCCCTTCTCTTCATATCCTCATCCTGTATTGAAAGGTTGGCAAAACCAATTGATCATCTTTGAACTTTACCTTTTATCACAACAAAATGTGTGTGTTACTTGAGTTGTTCAACTGTGTTTTTCATAGTTGAAGTCATGAATTGCACATTATATGAATACATGTTTGTTTTGAGTATTTTTATTTTATAGAAAGTATTTTTGTCTCAGTGCTACAAATTTTCATTTATATTTTGTGCTATAAAATGTTTAACTTGTAGCTCCAGTGCTATTTTTGAAAAAAGAAGCTCTGTGCAGCCCTGTAAAGCATGTGTGTGGGTGTATAAATAAAATAATACTGTGTGTGCATATGTCGTCGTGTTTATATGCTTTTTAGATATATTTGCACATGTTCTTCCAAAATTTGTGCGTGTTTGACCTGTAGCAGTGTTGTGTTTATGTTGTACAGTAGTGGCTGGGCAGCAGGGGAAGCTGTAGGGAAGAATGTCACAGTGCTCTGACATTTCTGTGCAAACTGATAACAAAGGCAGCCAAAGCCTGAGTCTCCTGGCAAGCCCTCTCCTTTCTTTCTGTTTACTCCTCTGCACTCTTTTTTTTTCTCTATCCTTCTTTATCTCTCATTCTCTTTTCCTTTCATGCCCTGCATTCCCTTGGGCTTTGTGTACACTGTCCTACTCCCCTTTTTCTCTTCCCCATATTTGCTGTTTTGCTATTCTCTCCATCTTTGCCTGTCTACCAACTTTTCAAATAACTACTGATATTGACTTACTTGCTTTTGCCCCACTTCACTAGGGGTTGTCATATTTTGACCACATCATAACTTTTTCAAATCATGTTTGGAGTATTGGTGACAGTGTTTCATTGTATCAGTGTTTTGTTGACAGTGCTTCATTTACTCCCTCCGACTTCTATCATGAACAAGCAAACATCTCAGCTGATGTGGCTGAAGGATGTTATTTTCCATTAAATTTTTAATTGAAGGATAAGGCTAGTTTTGGTCAATTTTTTTATTGTCAACAAATCTCATGAAGTGACAAAAACCAAAAATGCGTTAGTATGTCAATACTTTCCAATTTCCCCATATTGTGTGTAGCACTCAGGCTCAAGACCTATGATAGCCACTGAATAATTTAATCTTCAAAAAAACTAGTCACAGATATAGTGTGTAGCAGTGCCGTTAAACAGCTGACTACCGTTTATTTTATCAAACGTCACACAGCAGTAATTTCTGGGGATTTTTCAGTACATACTGTGTGGTCTAGTATTAACAGCAGCAGGACTGTGTCTGAGGGTTAGAGTCAAAATACACTATAGTGCTCATGTTCATTGTAATAAAGGAACATGTCACCCAGTGCATGGTACTCCCACGTTATATTTGTATTTTACATCAAAATCAACTACAGGCTACCCACTCCGCTGCTGAAGCGCTTCTGAGATGCTGCCAGTGGAAGTTGACACTGGGCAGAGGATGGAACAAAACCGTGCCGCGGCTGTAAAGCGACGCAGACGGAGTCAGTAGACTTTCGGATTAAAGTTGTGTAATTACATCTCTGCATTAAAAAAAAATAATGCAGAGATGATGTCCATTTCATCTTTGCATGATAATGCAGTTTAGGTGCAGATTGAAAACAATTTTCTGTTTTAAAATAAGGATGTTTTTTTTTTTGTTTTTTTATATTTGTGGCATGGATTGCTAAGTGGTAAGCAATTATTTGTAGTAAATAGGCTGAAACATGAAAGATGACTGGTATTGTCATACAAGAAACTTTTATATATTTCCCTTCAGGCAAGGTGAAACTATCTTAACTACTCTCAGAACTACAGTTCATCAAGTTGTTCCTTATCTCTGCGTAGGTACTGTAATGTTACATTTATAAACTGTTTTCAATATGTCACATTCCTCTTTTCAGAGTTTCACTCCATTGGTTTTGAGAGTCACTCGGGAGTTATTGTAGCAACATCAACAGAACAGTAACATCACTGAAAGTCATGCACATTGTCAGTGGTTTAGCAGAGAGCAAATCGTTTGATCTAAATTTTAGGGTTGGAATGGTATGCTGCTGGAAAATGACTATGTTAAGACTGTCATGTTTTTGGCAATTTATGTTCATCTTTCCTCTGCCGACACCAGGCAGACAAGTTAAACCTAGCAACTAGGTGATATATCTTGTGTAATTGGACATGATGGGGTATAAATGAAGATATTACTCATAGCCGAGTCTGTGTTTGTGTTCCACACTAATTTGTGTTTATATCAGAGGTAATTAAGGCCTGAGTTCCTGCTGTGAAAAGAGAGAGGGATGGATCTGGTCCGCTGTTCTGCTCTGCTCTCTGGTTTTACACACAAACACACACACAGACACACACACACAGACACATGCACAGGGTGGTTAAATACAGTCTAGGGGTGGGCACTTTTATCACATCACATGTAATTGTATATCACAAAAGAGTAAATGTTCATGAGTCCAAAGGCCTTTTTCAAAGCAGACATTTTGACTTGCCCCAAAAAGTGTAATCAGTAACATAAATGATGGCTCTGTTCCATTTATCTCAGCTAGTTCTAGGGTCCTGATAGTCTGCATGCTGGCTCACTGACATGGCTTACTCAGATACTAAAATGGAATAGTGCCATCAAAATTGTTATTAGTTACACCTGAACAAAACAGGCCAGAGGCACAACAACACCCTTAGATGGCTACTGACACACCCTTTAGTGCTCCTCCCACCACAAACCCAGATGCTGTGATGGACATTGGGCTGACCACTTGTCTAGAACTTGTCTTGTCTGCACCTGTACCCTGCATACAGTTCGAGTATAGCCTGAACTGCAGTCATTAAAATGCCCTCTGTCCTGTTGTTCAATCCCGTCTCCCCTTACTGTGGTCCCTTGATCTCAAAGCACATGCTTACTCTTCTGCTGCAGCATCACAACTGCCACATACAATTCCAGGCCGGACCCTCCTACCGCTAGCACACCAGAGAAAAACCTCAGCAAAATAAAAGGTGAACAAAATCGATAGCTAATTGCCAGAGCTGGTACCTTTGGTAAGTTTGGGGAAGGCTAGTAGAAGAAGTTGAGACAGAGGGTTGGTGGGGTGCCAACAGTGGTCAGTGGGTGCAGAGAAAGCAAGAAAGAGATTGATTCAGGAGATGGATAATGATTCAACTGAGAGATTACACCAATAGTGGCAGGTAATTTGTAGCATGATGGTGTGCGTTTGTCCCATTATGGTCTCTGTCTCTACCTCTCTCTCTTGCTCTCTCCCTTTGTTAGCTGGAGAACAGTCTGTCCAACACCCTACCAGGTGACCCGGTGTCCCACAATGCCTCATTATCAGCTTGTCAGACTCAGAAAGTCTGGCAAATTAATGTCCAAGGTATCCACTGGGGCTGCTGCCTAATTAACTCTGGGGCATTGTTGTGTTAGGATAAATTAGTTTTTTTCCATCTTGCATAAGCATATGGTATGGACATGATGCCATTTGGTTCAATGAAATAATAAACCCACCTGGTCAACTTTTTTCCCCCTCTAATTACTTGGTCTTATGTACTCTCTCATTGAGTTGCAGTGTCTAAGCTGACAATAAACTGAAAATTTTTAGACATTTCCAGTGACATTTCCGAATTAAAGTTTGTATGCTGAATGATAAGCGACTGAAACTGTAAAAATGTTCATTCTAAACATACCACTGCAATGTGATCTCAGTCCTTGTGGCCAGTGGATAGACACGCAAACTCCAATCTAGTGAGAAACTCACTCATTTATATGTATCTGTTCTCTTTTCACCAGTAAGGCATCATTGATTTTCCTGAGCCTTCTTAACTGAGCTATCTTCTTTTGAATTACCATAGGGAGTGATACGCATTACACCACTGAGAGGGAAAAAATTGCATTCTAAATGGGCTTTATTTTCAACAGTGATTTGATCTGAATATATGTGAATAGGACTTTATTTGAATACATTTCTGTAGTTTGGAGTAAATTATTTTGCTCCCTCGCGGGCATTATGTGGGTCCCTGCGTCATTCTAAAGCTAAATAGCAACAACATCCATCTCTCTCCCTCTTTCTCCCTCTCTTTCTCTTTCAGCCTTCTGTCACTCTTTTATTCCCTCCCTCCCCCTCTCTTCTCCTTGTCATGCATGAGTGTTATGTTGATGAGAATTTATTCCTAATTTTAGAGAGAGCGACTTACCCAAAAGCGAGAAAAGAGTGTGGAGCCTCAAAACTATCGCTGTACGAAGATGTATAGAGAATTGGGAATTCAAGGTGTGACAATGGCTCAACTCTTGGCTTCCCTGGTGACCGTTCCAGTACTTGAGTGCTGCTAATCTATTAAACAGTTTCTATTCTCCTTTGCCACTATACACAAAGTCCCACATCAACTTGGGCTTGATTATCTGTTCCTCTCTCTGGTTTGGCTGGGACCTGCTCCTCTCGCTCACATACACACTCTCAAAACCCTCAGAGTCCAACCAGACAAACCAATCTGTGCTCATCACCCCATGTCCTCTCCCCCTCCCTGACAAAAAAAGACAGCCGTTGCCCCTTTCAAAACCATTGCACTCCAGGTTCTCCAATTTAGATTATCTCCCCTCTTTGTTTCACAAGACCGATCCCAGCCATATTAGCCCTTCTCTAGTCCAGCTCCTCAGAAGTCTGCTATTTAAAAGCTTTTTCTGAATAGAAAAAGGTTTCCAAAGAGAGACTTCCTCAGATTGGGAATTATGAGATGTGCAGATTGCTGGTTGTGGTTGTAGCAGTTAATGCCTGATCTTGAAGAGATCCCTTTTGGATATTCCAATCTAAGATATGGGTGACAAAATCC
Source organism: Micropterus dolomieu (assembly GCF_021292245.1). NCBI lineage: Eukaryota > Metazoa > Chordata > Actinopteri > Centrarchiformes > Centrarchidae > Micropterus > Micropterus dolomieu. Next base: position 26,761,534 of record NC_060171.1, on the reverse strand, counting down.
TTAGTCTATTCAAATGTAACTTCAAGTTCAGCTGGAGCTAAATGAGGCTTCAGCATGCTGTTAAATCAAGTGGATATTTACTAAAGTTTTCAGTCTGTCTACCTTTGGACTGAAATATTTCAAAAACTGTTGGACAGATTGACATTAAATTTGGCCCATTTGTTCATTTGGATTGATTTTATATCTAGCACCAGCAGCAGGTCAGAGTTTTCATTTAGACAAACATCTGCAATATGGATTGTTCAGGCTGTGGCTGAGTTCCATGTTGTATTTAATTCTTTACAGATCTCATTGCACAAGCTCGAATAAGTTAAATACCCAAAAAACGGTCACGATTTTCACTTGACCTCACTCTCAGATTTTAGAGAATCTTAGCCTTGTCACCATAAATGGGACAGCCATTGAAAGATTAACTTTTATCTTGGTATCTGGATGGACGATAACTTAGCTTTTAACGTTGACAAGCTTTTAACGAAAGTCAGGCCTAAATTAGGTTTTTATTTTCGTAACAAGTCTTGTTTCCCCTATGAAGCCAGGAAGAAACTTGTTCAAGTAACCTTTTGTCTGTGCTTGACTTGGGATCTGTTGTATATGCAGGCAGCAACATTGCTGCTGAGAAAACAAACACAACACTGCATGGTATGCAGTTACAAATGCCAGATCGTCCACCACTAAGGTAGTCTTTGGCAAATTACTAAATTACAAACACAAGGTTGAGAAAGACTGCCTTTTCTTACTGTGCACCAGACTCTCCGGTTGGAGGTGTTTGTGCTTGTTGTGGAGTTTAAATTCTTGGTTACTGATGTTTTTAAGGACAAATGTAGATGTTTTAAACAAGTCGATTCCCTTTAGTGTATATATAGGCGTGTGAAGATATATTAATGTACCTGTATTTTAATGTAGTATATTGTAACTGCAACCCTGAAAGATGTCTGTATGTATTGTTGTAATTTGTATAATTTTGTAATTTCACTTGCAGTTCTGCTGGCCTTTCTTGGCCAGGGTGCCCTTGAAAAAGAGATTTTATCTCAATGGGCCTTTTTCTCCTGGTCAAATAAAGGTTAAATTAAAAAAATAAATAAAAAATGGCTAAACTTTTTTGATAAACCCCTAACATTTCGTTTAGTGCCACTTGCAGGTTCACATTTGTTGCTTTAAGGGAAATGTCTTAACAACTTTTAGATGGACTACCATGAAATTTGGTACACACACATCCCCCTCAGGATAAATTTCAATGCTTTGATGATCTCCTATCTTTTCCTCTAGCGCCATCATCAAGTCAAAATTTCAATTTGCCCAGTGTTTTGGTTTATGACTAAATGCCTGCCAAACTAATGACATTCCCATCAGCCTCAGCTGTACTTTGCGTGTATTTCTAATTAACACATGTTAGCTTTCTAATATGCTAAACTAAGATGATGAACATGGTAAACAATATGCCTGCTAAACATCAGCATTTTAGTGTTGCCATTGTGATTGTGTTAGCATGCTTTTGTTATAATGTACAACTCTTGACATGTTGTTTTACCTACGATATATATACTTTATGGAGACCATTCATTGACATAGCATAACTGTATCCAGATATTTTTTTTATCAACCCTCATAGAGCAGTAGGGCTGCAGCTAACAATGATTTTATTATTCCAAGCTTCGATAGATTATTTCAACGATTCATCGATGCGTCGTTTAAGAAGTATTTTTGCTCTGTGGCGGCGGCGGGTGATAGATATTTATTAGTCCTTTCTGAAATTCATAGTGTGTCATACAGCAAACATCAGACCATCAACCAGACAGGTGCTTTACAAACACAATCACCACCCGTGAGCTATACAAATACTAAAGGCTCGTGCAGACTACACGACTTTCAGCGTCGACCGATGGCCATGCTGCAACATACATGCACAACTTGCTGTCATATGACGGCAGTCTTGAAGCCGTTGTGGCGTTCACACTACGTGACTGATCGGTGACAGGGACACACACACTACAGGAGCTGACAACGGCTGTGTCACCCGACGCTGGTCTCCAAACCACGTTTTGTCAAGTAAACACATGTGAAATGGGAAATGTGAAATGGGAAATGAGCGATCCTGCACACGAAACAGCTGTTGTTTGTTATTATAAAGATAACAGTTATAAAGAATATGGGTGAAAGGATGGATTAGCACACGCAGGTAGCAGGGATTGTCTGAGCTACAGAGAGCTGGAGGGGAGTTAAAAGGTGCAGCTCCCGACAGCCAGTTAACTCCTGACTGTGAGGTCACAACTCAAAAAAGCAGAACAACAAATGCACGTGTGCACATTTTCAGCTGAGGACTGCAGCTTACTTTGGCTAGCCTTCAACTCAACAATCTGTTGCTGTTACTGTTACCTTGTCTGTGGTCCGCTGGCAGAACACTGGCTGCTTTTTGTTCAGGTGCCGTCGTGCTGTTGCCGAGGCGACATAAGTTTCATTTTACGGTGGACGGACGGTAACATTACAGAGTTGTTGTTTTCTTTAGCGTGAAATAATCCCATACTTTGGACACTTTCTTCTTTGTCCCTCGCTATTTTCTCTCTCTCCCTTCACTTTGCAAACAGCTCCATCATAATCACGTCGTGTTCACAGCGTAAGCGCGATGTGCGACAGTAATAAATGTCCCTGCGAAACACTGTGCTGTAAAGTTACATGGATTAAACGAAGTATCGATGCAAAGAATTAGTGTCTATGGATTTTATTAACCGATTTTATCGATTTAGTTTATGAATCATTTCAGCCCTATAGAGCAGAGTATCAATGCGCAGATATCTCCTTCATAATTTAATTCACCATCCCAGGTAAGTGCTCCAAACTGTTTCATTATAAAATATCCAGATAGTCTAGGTCATAAAAATCACACTCCCTATCATTACCACATGTTTCCATTTGAGATCCTCTTCTTTGCTGCAAGAGTGAAGCCTGAGCAAATGGAAAATGAAAGAACAGTGTATTTATAGCTTGTTTACTCAAAGGACATCTCTCAGGAAGAAGGAGGAGAATATCTTTTCATTAAATGTAGAAATGTCAAATTATACCAATTAAGCTCATGATTATATACACTATGTTCATCACCCTGACTAACACAAACGAGCCATCAAGGATACCGTGGTGTTTAAACTACAGTAGAAACAAACATCCTCACAAAGAGCTACATTCTCGTTATCTTCTAAACAGTAGGGCACATCAGTTCTTCCATTAAAACACTGATCTGGGCACAGCGAACTGATGGGAATGTGATTCTGGTCAGCCTGTCTCCTACTTATTCCAAATTACTGCTGCACCCTATTCTGCTGTGTTTGAGTGATGATGACATGATCACTGAGAATCTCTTCTGACTGCTCATGCTCCCCATCCCTCTCACATCTTCTGCTCCACTTCCGTTTAAAAAAAAAATACAGTGAGTAGTCTACCGCTCAGTTTCTGGGCTTTCGCATCGAGAAGCAGCAGATCAGCTGAAGGCAAAATACTCTTTGATGGAGTATTGATCTGGGATTGTCAGACAAGCGGAGATGACAAAGTTCACATATGAGAACAAGGCAGAAGCCTGCTGTGCATTTTCTGCTGTAATCAACTCTTCAGGGCAAACAGATGTATCCATCAGTCAGGAATTATGTGGTGTTGTCATCACTGTAGTGAGCTGTGATCATGTGGTCACCACCATCTTGTCAAAACACATGTGGTGCAGTAGCAACATTAATGAAATTGTCAAATGCTCAACATTAAAGCACATGGTGTACATCACCTTTAAGTAAAGGAATTTGTATTTTATATGGCATTTTACCACTGAATAATGAAAACATGGGCAGAAATCAATGGGAATTGGACAATGTGAAAGGCAAGTGTTTTAGACAAGCTCACACAGCAGTAATTACCTGTTATAGAGGGATGGCTGTATTGATAAGATGTTTGAGATGGGTGTAGCCATGTGAAGTGATGGCAAAATGGATTTGGGTGTGTTTCTTTTTCTCTTCATTTATTTTTATTTTCTCTCTGACAGCTTGAAAAATGGTTTAGCGATGAAAATAAAACATATAGCGCTTGATAAAAATAGAATGCTGTCAGAGTCATATTTCCCAGAAGCTTTAAAAAAATTGCTTTTTCTGCATTCATTTATCACGAAATGCACTGGTTTGTTTAGTCCCATGAGGAAAGACTGTGCAGTATTTATGTTCTAGACACACAACAGAGAACCTTCTAATTGCCTTCATGAATGCTTTTATGGTTTTGAGCACTAGAGGTAATTTCAACATCTCAATCGATTCCCAGAAGACTCAGACAGTAATTGGTTGAAACAGCAACTCCAGTGAACCCAGGATATTTTATTTATGATTATTGACAGGTAAAGATCATAGATAGTATTTTTCTTGCTTTTATTGTAGTATATCTTATATAAGAATGGATGTTATGAAACCCATATCCTATCGCAACCATTTTAATTCAAAATTTTTACTCCCCCTGTGCTCTCAAAACAAAGTTGACATTATAGCAACATTATATCCACATTTTATGTTTTAAATTCAAATAATGATGATATATTATTGGTGCCGGAAATAACTGTATATTTAATATAATTTCACATCTAATAATATACTTATATATACTGATATTTGAAACCCTGCACTTGGACTGTTATAACACAACATTTAAACCATATTATCCCAAATGTTGTAAACAGTATAAGCTTGTTTTGGTTGCTATTGGATCATTTACAGGGATCAGGGAGCTAGTCACCAAATATATCAAAAGGGTCCAACTACACTACCTCAGACCTCCCTCTTCAGGCACTGCTCATGTAGGTATTATCAATGGTCGATGCAAGATAATGTAACAGTATATAATATTAATACCTCTACTACTACTACTACTACTACTACTACTACTACTACTACTACTACTACTAATAATAATAATAATAATGATCAGGAAAATAAGAGAGATGAGCGTTCATACCCAGTTGGCTCACAGAACTGTGGTCGCAGGATGGAGGACTGCTGTTGGACCCTTTTCAAATATGTACATGCATAGCAATGAAAAAACATTGGCCAAAAAACTCTTAGCAACATTTATTTATACTTGTATTATGGCCCTAGGAATGGCAATATCTGTCTGTTGGTCGGTCCAGCACTTTGGTCCAGACTGAAATATCTCAACAAATATCTGATGGTTTGCCATGACATCCTACTTACTTTGGTGATCCACAGACTTTTCCTTTAGCAATCAGATCAAAGTTTTCACTTATCCTGTGAAATATCTCAACATCTACTTAACAGATTGTCACAAAATCTTGTATAGACATTCATGGTTCCCAAACGATGTATGTTAATGACTTTTCCTGTATTGCCACCATAAGGTGAGGGAAATGCGTTAACAACAATTGGATGGATTGTCATGACATTTGTTTCAGACATTAATTGTATTTGCTTTTGTGTTCCCTTAACTTTTTATCTAGCGCCATAATCAGCTAAATATTTTACTTTGTTCAATACCTTGGTTTGTGGCTAAATACTTGCAAACCTAATGATAAAAATTAATCCCCTCGGCCTCGGCTGTAGTGTGTTTAGTGCTAATTAGCAAATGCTGGCACATGCTGACAAGCTAGATGGCGAACATTGTAAACATTGTACCAAATTTGCATCAGCATGTCAGCATTGCCATTATGAGCTGATGTTAGCATTTAGTTCAAAGCATTGCTGAGCCTAAACATGTGCTTAGTGTCGTTGTTTGCATAAGTGAAGTTGTTTAAATGCATCTGTGATACTCAGTGAAAAAGTATTTCTAGACAGGAAAGGGTTGTAGAAGAAGAAATAATACTTTATAACTTTAATGGGGTATCACTAGACTGTTGTTCATTGTTGCAATGCATACTGGAGGCTTTTCTGTGTTCTTCCTATGACTGCTTCTAGCGTCACACATGTATGACATAGAGGCTGATTGTCTCATAATCTGCCCATGGTTTATTTCATCATCTATCATGCCTACACAGCTTGTCTTTCTGTTAAAGACTCTTTAGTAATGTACATATCTTCCTTTTTTATTTTTAAGAAATCCATAATGTCTCGAAAGAATCATATATTCACATATTATGTATACAGTATAACATGCGATAGTATACTTGAAAAACTATTATAAACATAATTTATTATTATATGAAATAATCAATGCAATAATGTATGTTGTTACAGTGATTGACAAGAGTTCTGCTCACTAACTCTGACCTCTTTTGCCTTTTTCATAGTAAGCACACCATAATTGTGTCCTCAAGGACGTGTCTTCCTGCTGAACTCTGTACTCTTTACTTTTCAACTCAAGGCCTCGTGACAGAAACTGAATAGTGCAGAGCAAAAAAAAAAAAAAAATGTCAGCAACTTCAGACTTGACATCCAACATAGTGCAAGTATTTATAATGCTGACACAGAAATGACTTCAAGAGACCTCCAGCAAATTTTGCTGTAGGAAAGTTGAAGAGCAGGAAGCACATACACTGGTAGCTACAGTACAGACACACAAACACACACGTGGAGGATGTGACACACGCATGAAAAGACCTGTGAATTAACTAAATCACCATTATTAAAAAACTGCTACACAGAAGGGTCAAGTGGGGTTGAATGCCAATTAGCAGTATTTGTCAGCTACCGTGCAGTTTGGCATCATTTTTTATTATTTCCGAGACTACTCCTTAACAAGTTAAACAACTTCTTCTTTATTGTTAAGTTTGGGCAATGTTAGTTCTCACTCTCTTTCACACAAACACACACATACACACATGCACACATAAAAGTACCAACATCCCTGACGCTGCATAGCTCTAAAGGAATTCCATTACTTCAACTGACTGTTTTTATTTTGCATCTTTGCACATGTATGTCCTTAGAGATCACTGGAGACAAAATGACTTTATCAGAAAAGCAGATCTTAGTCAGCTGTGAATGTGACAGATGGCTTTTTGAAGCTGAGTAGTAATTTTTGGACATTACCACCACGTTTGATGAATATATCTACCATATGCCTGTCTAGCAGTCAGTAAAGTCCTAGTGGCTGTGTGCTGTGCCATTCTACAGTAGGCCACTGTTTACAAACGGTATAAAAGAGATTTGTATGTGCATGTGTGTCTTTCTTTGTATAGGTAAACTATATGTGTGGAGTGTGTGTGTGTGTGTGATGTGAAGAAGCTTCTTTGTCTTGACATCCGTGTCCCGCTAATCACAGTGTTGACTGGCCTCCTCAGAGAAGTAGATTACACCAAGTTGCCTCATTCACTTTCATCTCCACCCAAAGGAACAATGACATCAAACCTGTAATGAAATTACAGTGATGATAGCATTTCAGATTAGATCTATTCCATCCTGTTGAATTTGATTCCTGCCAGAGTTATGAATTACGTATATTTCCACCCACTGTGAATGCAATATATATATATATTTTTTTTTCTTTTCGTTGACACGGATGTAAACTATTGAAAATGTTTGAAGGCTCATGGGTTGAGGAGGTTGTGCTGTATTTTTGATGTACCTGGAGAATCAGTCCGCCATGGCTGATATATTTTTGAGTGACATTTTATCAAGGCAATCTCATTGATCTTAATGAGATTTCTGTCCTTCATTGCTGTGTGTGCCCTCATCATTGTATGTGTGTGTCTGTGGTGGCTGCGATTAAGTGGAAAAAGAGCCCCTATCAAACAATTTGTTTCTGACAGTGAAGGCTTACAGCCCAGAGGAGGTGGGACCTCTGCTGACCTTGGGCTGCTGACTGGACTAAGGAGGCTTATGGCACTTGCAAGATTGTCTCACTAATACCACCTTTAGGTCGATTACTCAAGTCAGAACGCTGAAAAACAGGTTTTTAGAAGACCATAGTTATATGTTCATCGAGATTTCCACTGTACTTGTACATGTAGATTTATAGACTAAATACATTTGACAATATAATTTAACAATGTAAAATCCACATTATTTGCTCACAATAATATGGCTAGTGCCAGCTTTTGCCAGTTACAATTTTGAAACTTGTGACGTAATTTTTTTCAAATTCCAAATGAAAAACAGTCTTTTTATGTGTTTTACATGTCGATGGTTTTAATGTGATTACTGCACTGCTGGTACTTAGTAGACACACTGTGAATGCCTGCGGAGAACCACACGGTAATGCCTAGTTTATATCTCAAACGCAGCTAGAGACCACATGAATGTGAGTGGCCACTATATTAAGCATGCACTTTGGTCTTGCCTTTGGTTGCATCAGCAGTGAAAGCATAAAATGGGAAAGCAGAAGAGGAGCCATGGATCTTCACATTTCACATAACAGGTTATTGTGTTTTTAGAGTTAGCTGGCTTTGATGGAACATTCACTTTATGAAGCTGGTATTCTGAGATGACATTTTTTGATATAGACCTGTAATATCAAAATGGGCTCTTATCTCTGCCACTGAAGATCTTACAGCCTCCACTTCCCACAAAGGATGGTTAGATTTTCTATTGAATGAAGACAATAGAGGTCCACAGTGTTCTTTAAAAGCAAAAATATACATTTATTCCAGAGAAGAACTGTGTGCAGTACTTTTTGAATATATCATAGACGCTAAATAGCATGCAATTGGTGATAAAGCTTTAAGTTACACACTTTTTTTTATAAAATAAAGGAAACATTGGGGAGATTAATGGAAATGAGCAAGTAAATCATACCTTATATTTCATAAAAAGTCAATATTGTGGACTACTATATAAATACAAATGACATGGAAGGAAACTGAGAGAACAGAGCAGCCAGGCTCTCATTTTTCACTATATTTTGCATTATACTGCACACCAGATTCACATCTACCAATGGTATTGCATCAGTGCAGCTTCAGAAAGTGGCATGTCTAACCAATGCAGGGGAGCAGAGAACACATTTTTGCTCAGCTACTCTGGCAATACTTTTAAAGAGATGTTGATATGGTGAATGAAAAGAGAAAAGGGAACTAAAAATTGCTTGGAGCAATGTGTTTCAGATGAAGCCAAGCAAAATGCAAGGAACTCCAGGGTCCTTGCAAATATTCATGGTCCATTTAGTAATACAGGTTATAATGCCAATGTATATTTTGTGTTTTTTTGATTCAGCATAGTTTATGTGAAGGGAATTCTGCTCCCTATTCTACCTCTCAGTTATGCTGTTTTTGTCATTTACCTTGTGGAAGACAGTGTCTAAGAACCCACTGTCCATGTGCACATCAAAACTTTGATGTCCAGTAACACACAATGACCCCTGTTCTTCGGTTTCAGTCACGGATTACAGTAGAAAATGTGCACAATCCCATTTGTTGCAACAAATACCTCTCAATCTCTGTGGGCTCTATGGCTTTGCAGCATCCATCACCCATCACTGTCAGCTTGAGCCTCTCCAGCCCATCTGCCCATCCCTGTGACTCGCCCACAGTGCTGCTATTTAACTCCAGGCAGCAGTTGTTTCTTGCCTCCCTTGCAGAGTCTCCTCAGCCATATGTATTGCTTCACATGGTGTGTGGAAAGTGAAAATGCAATGCTGTACATTACATTGCGAACAACAATTTCTCCAACAGTGTCTCCTCTCTTGCTGAAATTATCTGAACATCTACAGTAAAACAGACCGCTAGCCTGTGCTACTGTTGCGATGTTGACATTTCCTATCAAAATTAGAGAAAGTCATGTTACCTACTTTCTGCCTAGAAAATTAGGTCTGTGTTGTTTTGTGGTTTTACTTTCAAGTACTTGTTAATCCTCAGGCAAGGTAAAGACAAGACTGTTCCACACTACCACTTAATTTTGGCACGTTGTGGTGTCCTTGTATGGAGCCCTGGAGTGGCCATAGAGAGAAATAAATATAATTTGTTCCCACATTTTGATTCAGTTGTGCATACAAGATAAAATTTTTTTCACACAAGGTACAATTTGTTACCACATTTTGATTCATTCTTGCACATGAGTACGTGTATAAATAGGCCTATACCGAGAGCCAGCACAACAGCCCAGTCTTTTTGATCAGTGTTGAGTAACGGGAAACTAAGATTTTACAAATTCATCATTGCAGTTGCCACTTTGGCTTTTTTGCAAAAGCAGATGAAATCCTTACATTAACAATAGCAGTATTGTGCAGGTTTACTGGCAAGAAAGTCGCCTTTACTATGGCGACTTATTTACTTTCATATAACACCTGGATTAATCTATAGGGCACAGTACTTCCTGCGTTCACATTGAATTTTGGCATGGTATGTAAATTGAGAGGTGCAAAGTTGTCCAATATGAATGTAATTCCTAGGAATACTGGGGTGGATGGACTATACAAGTGGCCTATACTACAAGGCGAGTTCAGCATACCCAGGAAATCTTTTGGTTATCTGGTGTTCACTAACTGTAACAATTGCCATTAGGCTAAGCCGTCATGAGACACTGGTTATCAACTCCTTAAATTAACCCAGGGTTAATTTTGTGCTCACAGTTGCAAAAGTTGCTTAGTTGTTAAAATGGGGTTGTGATGTATCACTATAGTAATTCCATAAGTTATATGTCATTCTCGTTGCACAGGTGCCTACATTGCTATGAGCTAGCTAACCAATTTATGATGTAATTTACTTACAGTAGATATGTCTCTCTGTGTCTGATGGTTGGTTTGTCTTTCTAGTTAGCTAAGTTAACTTAGTTGTAGTTAGCTAGGTGTAGTTAGCTAGCATAGTAATTGCAGAAAGTTAGCTAACAGAGGGTCTTTTTATTTATTTTATTCACTCTTTGTTTAGTGTGCTGTTCATTTTTATTATGGCATTTGTGTTTGCGGAGTTGGAGGACAGATGACAGAAAACACGTTGCACTTTCACCTGCTACAGTCTTATATACAGTCTGCAACGTGCCTTTTTGTGACGGCTGTTTTTCCAATGCATCGGCAGAGGCACACCACTGCGGTAAAGTATGCGCACCGTAAAACGTAGTGGAAGTTATCGTGTGCAGTGCGTGACAGGACCATCGACTGTATGATTGATAACAGTTGATACACGCACATTAGTTTCAGTCATGGGTAAGTAATAGCTACTCCTGCCAGACAGTAGTGTACTAAACTTTACAGTGTAGTGACAGCATATCGTTAGTGAACACTCCAGCAGGTCAGTTTTTGTTTGTCATGGTAATGTATTACGTCCGACTATTAACCACACCCCCATTCTCTGTTTGAGAAAGAACGTTCACCAAAAAGGGCAGTTAAAACTGGCTGGAGGGGGGCTTCACCTCAACCACCACCAAACAAATAACAAATGGTCGGGCGGTACATGACCAGTATGTATAATGTAAGAAAGAAATACAACCTAAAGTATAATAAGTAAATTCATATTAAACTTAACTTGAATACCAACATACGTATGTTGGTAATATTTACCCTCACATAAAAAGAACAATTGAACCATTTCTTTTAACAGGATGTGTGAAACTGACTTAGTAAATAAAAAAAAATTAGATAAACATATTTTTAATTGCCAAGTACGCTTACTTTCATATCTTTAAAGAACAACAAGTGTAAGGCTTTAGTGCTTCAATCAGTCTGTTGTAGGATGATATTGGTGTACACCAATCTCATCAACCACTAAAGTGGCCTATAAAACAGTGGGGGTAAAAAAATATGATACCATGTTCCAAGAGAATTGATTGGTCTGTAGGTGGTGCTTTTATAGCATTGATTTCTTATCTTGAACATAACCTGCTCTGGAGAAGGTTAGCCGTTCAGCAGAAGTTACCATGGTGATGTACACCGGTAAGAAGTGAACCACTGTGAAGGACAGAAAACCGAAGGTAAAACCTGAAGTTAACCTAAAATCCGGCTATTCTATATTTAGTAGTCATGTGTTGATTTGTAAGACTTATATTCACTTGCCTTCTGGCCCTGGTTTGATCTGCCAGCTCCTGAGAACAATATCTGGGACTCTTTGCTTGGCATGGGCTTTCTAGGTGGTTAAATTGTCTCACCATCTACTTATTTATTTCAGTTGTCCAAAATTTTATACTTGGCAGATGGCATATTTTGCACTGAAAAATATAGTGTTCAATCAGCTTGTGTGCGTAGTGTTGATTCTCAGTTGGATAAATCAATATTAGTTGAATCAATATTTGATAATTGAATTGAATTGAATTGAATAATGTGTTAACATAATTTCAAACAGATGCTTACTGTTTTCTTATCTTCTGCATGAAGACAACAATATTGTCAGTATTTTGATGATAATAGACCTCTGTTTGTCTTCTTTGATCCCGTTACCGTTGATGGAATCTAAGATGTGTAAGAGCCCTGCTCTAAATAAATTGTTTTAAATGGAAATTGATTCAACCATGTCCCACACACTTCAAAGGCTCCTTTTTCATTGCACTGTTCTTCTGTGACGCACAGGGATAAATAGAGCATTGTGTATCTTGCCCCACTCTGTAGACATAAACAATACACCGATTTGAAGAAATCAGAGCATCTATCAGATATGGCAATATGGTACATCTTTGACAAATAAAATGTCAGACTGAAAGATTTTTTTCCTCTAGCCATGTTTTTGAACATATGTCAGTGCTTTATATTACTTAGGTTTTCACAACAATATCCCAAAAGAAAAAGATGTATAAAAATCAAATTCAAACTATCTCTTTGGTTTAATGTAATTATTTTGTCCCTTTCATACCTCATTATTGCTCTTTCACTTATTTATTATTACTATTTAACTCTCCTTTCTTCTCCAGTCTCTGTCTCTCTTTTTGTACTATTTTTCTCAAAAGCCATATTAATATTAATATGTTGCATGTGCAGTATAGAGTAAGTAAAATTCATGGATGAAAATGGCAAAATGTACTTCCTATGTATCTAAAAAATGTTTGGCTTTTGGCAAATATGTATGCAGGTTGATTCATTTAAACATATTATTGCAATATTGTCACTTTAATGTGGGCACATAATACAGTAGTACAGGCTTGACGATACAAGTAGAGCAAGAGTACAATACTCTCAATAGTGGATATAAGGATATATGAAAGAGAAAAGACATAGTGTTAAAAAAGATAATAAGCTCTTTTTTATAGTGAAGTAGTACCAAGTACAATTTTGAATTAAATGCAAAGTTAGCTTTTGTTTCAGGTTCTGCAAGCATACTCACTGCTTTTCACACAAGAGTGTAAAAAGCAAAGCTAATAGCCTGCTCCTCCCCTCCAGTCAGTGTCACAGAGCTTGCACGGTAGCAAGCTCTGTGAACGGTCACGATCATAACCCTCCAAGTCAAGGACAAACAACTGGCAGTGGAGCACTAGCTATCTTTTACATTTAGCCTGCAACTGCTTGTGTAAGTACTCAAAAGAAGGAAGATGAAAAATAGATCCACACAAAGAAAGTGTGTCACTTATTGTGTTATATAGTAGATAGTTATAAATGTATATAACTATCCCATGAGCCATTTTACCCAGAGTGCATTAGGGGTAAAACACTACACAGATCTATGCTTCTTCCACTTTTTTTCTCCACTATATACAGTATTGGTCCTGGTGGTGATATTATCTCACTGCTCCGCCACTGGCTTCCAATACTTTGGTTTGTGATACTTGCAGAACTAATGACATTCCCTTCAGCTTTTGCTGTATTTTATGTTTAGCACTGATTAGCAATGGTAATCATGCTAACACATTAAACTAACATGGTGAACATTGTAAACATTATACTTGTTAAGCATGTTAGCATTGCCACTGTGATCATGCTAGCATGTGTTGGTGTTAGCATTTAGCTCAAAGCACTGCTGTGTTGCACAGCTTCAAACAACTGCTTGTGCCACCAGCTAGCATGACTGTTAGTCTAATTTTACGGTAAATATGAAAATGTATTTGCTAAAGAAATAGACAATGTACCTTTTAAACTTTCAGCTCTTGCTTCTGACTGTGTATTTTTTAAATGCCAAACCTGAAAGGGAACTGAAGTTACTTTACCATAACCCCATGCATAACCCCAATTAATCTCAGTATCAATAGCAACTCTTTAGACATTAAGGCAAGGAACTTCCCCTGTATTAAAGAAACATTTTCTTTCATGTTCTTTTATTCAAAAATCATGTCTAATGGTCAGTGCTGTTCAAATGGATTTCCACTGTAGAATGAGTCTTAAGAATGGAGCAACCTACAGTATAATTTAACAAAAAAGAAACATCTTTACAGTAGACTTGGTACTATGGCTTATTCCAAGCCCTGCATCCTCTCCTTCTTGTCCCTCTACTCTACTGTGCAGTAGCTAGCTGCTCCGCACTGATTGCCTCCTTTTCCTGGGTGAGATCAGATGAATGCCCACTAATAGGTTTTCAGTTTTATTCACTGAGCCCCTGGTACAGAATTAGAGGGATTTTCCGGGGGTAATTAATTGAAGTGTCCTTTTAAAGGGGAAGTATCTTTTGTCTTGATTTAGTGAGTGGAGTCATTAGCCGAAACCTCAATGGTGGAGTAGTAGAGAGATTATGGATTGGTGAATTATATATATATAATATATTCCCAGCTGAGTTACTGGGACCGTTTTGACAATTTTATAGGTTATCATCCCTGGAGTCAAAATACTGCATGGAACATTACTGGTTTTCTTATATAACCAGAGGAGATATTCACTAGATATGAATATATACATAATCTACAGCTATATCTTCCCATTAAACATTCTAACTTGACTGTATTATATCTGTTTGATATTAAAGAGAGAAATCAGTACACAGAGGGGCAACAGTAAAGTGAAAGTTGGCAGCTTCAAAGACACAGACCTGTTACATGTTGTGCTTTGGTGTGACCTATGCATGCATGTGTCTGTGGGACAACATATTGTATATGTACCTGTGTTTTCACACCTGTGTATGTATGTTTTGGCAGACTGACAGATGTCCTTATACCACACACAGAGACACACACACACACACACACACACACAAATACAAATTTGCATGACTATGCTTGTGACCCGCATTTATTTATTGGTAGCATTGTCTAATATACAAACAGAGTAGTCTCTCTCTCTCACTCTGATCTAACAGAAAAACATTTTAGGCTATAATAATAATAATATTAATAACTTTATTTGTAGAGCACTTATCAAACAGAGTACAAAGTACTTTCATAGAAGATAACATTTAAAATCACAACAGTTACAGGCTACAGCACTGTCTTTCTGTCTGTCCTTTTTCTTTAAAATACTTAAGATATAAGTACTTACGTAATACTAGCTATATGGATTGTGACAAATAAATCTGTCCACAAAAGTGTAACTTCAGTTCGACAAAAGTTGAGACAGCAAACACCTCTCTTTATAAGTACCCACCTAACTGAATCCTAGTCCATTTAGCCAGTTCCACGTTTCAGCTTTCAACTACTTTAACTTTATGATCAGATATGTTTTTATAGAAAATGTTTAAATGACACAACTCAATATCATCTCACTAACCCAGTGGTTCTCAAACTGGTGGGCATGCCCCCTGGGAGGGCGTAGATGTTAAGCAGACCTATAGTTGCATGAATGTGTTTCATGTGGTGACATAACCAATTAAAGAGCTTTTGTTATATTTCAATCAACCGTGGTGTTAATGATTGATAAAAATGAAATCCACTTTTGGTGGAGTCAGGAGGGCTTGAACTTTTTTCAGCTTCGGGGATGGGGGGTGACAGAAAAGGTTTGAGAATCACAACCTATCAATAGCCAAGTGACCAATCTGACTAGGAAGCCAAATGAGGGGACAATTTTCTTTTCTGGCTTTCAAGGCTACGCTACAATTTGAACACCATGCATAAATCTTCCCTTTCATTAGCAAAAATTTACATGCTCTTATTAGTAAACATCCTTGCATAATTCCTTTCTAGAAATTTATTAAAAAGACCTGTGAAATAAATTTTCATCACACTAATGAGAAGTGTCTTAGCTTCCAGAACAGCTTCACTGCTCGTTGTCATGGTATCTCCAAGTCTCTGAAACTAAATGTAGAGATGAGCCCCATTTTTCCTAAATATATTTCCTTATTTAGTGTGTTAATGATGGTGGTGGAGAACACTGTCTAACATGTCCCTCCAAAATCCCCTGTATGTGTTTACTTCAGTTGAAACCTGGTGGCTGTTGACCACTCATCAAAGCATCTTTATTTTTCGCCATTCATTTATAAGTGGTTTTCCTTTAATGTACCACCTATCTTTGTGTATATCATTCAATAAACAAAGGATGCTGATTGATAATTGGTCCACTTAATTGCATGGTATGTATCAGGACCAATAAGCTATTTAGATTTTGAGCTGATTACTTACCACAGAAATTGTGGAAATTCAATGGATAAAAGCCAAGAGGTGTGGCTCAAAGGGAGTAGGGGTGAAAGTATGGAATAATCTATTTTATTGAATCCCGCTAAGCTCTATGAAATCATGCCTCATTGTCTGTACATCTACCATTGTCTGGCTGTTTGTGTGATCTGTCTCTTCATAGTTGGCGTACTTCCTGCATGAAATCCTGTGTGAGCGGTTGCGATCTTTCATTCAACTAGCTCCCAAGGGTTGTGCATTTTAATGATTTGCCTTGAGCCTTAAGTCCATATTCCATAGTCTAGTTAAGATGGAAGTCACTCCTTATTGTTCAGCCTTGGCTCAGGAACTCACCCTTAAAGCCAAGTGCGAAATAGAGAGGGAGACAGAGGTGCAAAGCATATGAGAACACATCTACATAGATAGAGGATACACCAAAAATACTGTTTTTTTTTTAGTCAGGGACTATGAAATTGCCAATGTGAATGTGTATTCTGCTGCACAGGCAGTGCATTTTGAATAAGCAGTTATAGAAAATGGACAGATGGGTTGGAAATTACTGCAAATAAATTGTTTTAAGTTGTATGTTTTAAATGACATCCCACTCCATTTCCAGCTCTTGGTATCCACCCACCTACTGACTATGATGATGGTATCTGTCGCTTTCCCCAAATGTCCCAGTGGAAATATCCTTTGCTCCTTCAGACCTTCAGAGTCTCTGTCGGTCTCTGTGGAGAACCCCTTTGTGGATCCATCCAACATTTCTCTTTGGTAGCTTCAGCTGGATAAGCGTGCTGAGCAGCACCAGACATGATCTGCTCTCTAATTGTTCACACACCGAGATGATTAATTAAGCTTAAGAAAACGAAAGCAATATTGTGTGTCTCTTCCGTGCCTTCTCAGATTAATGACTTGTTTGTTGAAATGATATTCTGGGGGGGCTCGCTTTGGCATAGCATTGAGCGTGAAACATTTGGACATGTCTGGTGGCATCACTGCCACAGGGTAATTAGATTTTCTTTAATGATGATGGGATCATGTGGTGTTGCTGCTGAAGTTTTCCCTTAATCAATACACCCTAGGTTGTTATTGAATTTGCTGATTATTCTTGCAACTGTGTACAATGCACAGCTGAATCAACAGCTTTGATGCATTCTGAAAATATCACCTTGCATTAATCCTCAACCACCTACTTCCTCTATTCTTCTTTTCTTTTGCTTGCTTTGCTTCCTTTTTACGTGCATTTCTCTTTCTCTTTGCTGTTACATACAACAGTTCTTTGTATTTTATTTAAACTAATTAGATTATTCAGCTCTTCTCCTCTTCTGTCTCACCATTTCTATGGTCTGTTGTCTCTTGTCTTTTAATTCTATACTTTTACTTCACCTTTTCTTGTCATTCTAGTTGACTTTTCTTTCCTCTCAGCTCTTCTTGGGGTCGTGGGAGGAGGCGGTTCAGCTGGTCATTATGCTCCGTGGACTGTCTGCCAGCCTCAGGGCCTGACATTTGGCTCCTCAATGGAACTTGTAACATTCATTATGCCAGCGGGAGAGGAGGGGGCATGCAGAGATATGCAAATATTGGAGAGAGTGAAGTTAGCTACGAAGGGGAAAACCCTGATTAAAATCCCAAATTAAATAGTTGTGTAGTATGTGGAATTAGTGCCTGAGACAAAAAAATAGACTAGACCTAGAACATAATAAAGATAAAGTAATACAGGATTAATTTAACTTAAGACAAGTTTTACATCTAAACGTTCACCCAATCATGCATTATTTTTCAGATTTAAAGCAGTATCATGGCTCAGTTATTGGGTTTTGTATATTCTTCTGTGTTTCTATGTCTGCACAATTTCCTCTTAAAGATTAAAGGCCTGCAGCTCTGCTGATATGATTGACACTACATTGTCCAAAGGCATTGTCTGTGTTGATAGTGTTATACCTCCAGTCTCTTGGGACTGTGAATTGAAATAAGCTGGCTAAAAGAATAAAGGAACTAATGCATGACTCTTTAGCTTGTACAAATGGTATTTGTAAGGCCTTTGGCAGTTCATTCAACATTTCTGGAGATCACTAAACAAATAACAAGTACCAAACCTATTCCAATGCACCTTTGACATGTTGTAAACCATTTCTGGACTTCACAATGGTAATTATTAATAAAAACCAACTCAAGATGTGAATAAGAGCATAAACTATTTTGTAAGGACACAAATACTTTTTATGCTTTAGGGTGAATCTAGTTATAGTGGAGTGTAGACCACTTGTGGTTGGGAAAAACTACAGACAGATTAAAAATAATTGGAGCCACTTATAGGAAGTAATTTTGACTTGGCTGTGTCAAATACCCCTGAAACATACCATTTGAAGTGGTCCATTGTGGTGGATTATATTTCATTCTGATGAAAACATAACACATGGAGAGGTCTGGTGTTAGTTTAACTGTGTTGAGCTATTATCAGAGAGAGTGCTTTTTGCACTTAAATTCACATAGTAAATGCATTGGCCCATGTCGACGATGGCCCAGTGACCTCATTGATACATATGAACATTATAGGCACAAATTAATTGAAATACACAAATACAAACTTGGAAGATAAATCCCAGGTCTTTATACTTCTCATATGGACTCTCCTCTACCAATCTATTTTTTCTTTCAAATGACTTAATATAATTCATTTATTTTTTCAATTATCAATTTAAGGTGTGATTTCATTACCCAGCTTTTATTGTCATTGTTTGTCGTTTGTTGTTTGCCAAGTTCTTCTGTTCGTTAGCTTGTGTGTAATTTATATTCTCATTAGCCAGTTATTTATATTCTCATTAACAAATGTGTCATTGGTATGCTGTAATGAAATCAATGACTGTCCCCCTGTCCTCTCTGTCAATCAGAGTCTGTAAACTGTGCACAAGCACAAACACAAGCACAAATGTCTGTTTTTATCTATTATTATTTCATAGCTATTTTATGTTATCCATCAGTCCATACACTCGGTTTGTGTATCACAGGGATTTTCGTTCCTCATAAGATGCTTAATGTCTGTATTTTGTTTTTCTTTGTAGATTACATTGGGTTGTATCCAGCATAAATTGTTTATTATCTGTCTTCTGCCAGTGGTCCAGCTGTGGCCTTAGCAGACAGTGGCTAAGAAGATAAAATGGAGAAACTGCATTGTGGAGGAGGCAAGAAAGGGCAGCTGGACTGTATCTCACTCTATACAGCTCAGGGCTCATTATCTCATATTTAGTTTCCGTGTAGCAGAGCTCGAAAACAGCTTTCCACATCTACGGCTACTGCTGCTATTTTGTTGCATCTAAATTAATTTACTTAGAAAAGCTTTACAACTAGCCCAATGGTGAAACATTTTTACAAAGTTGATTCTCATCAACATTTAAGTTGCAAATGAGAACTAATACATGAGAATCAAGTTGCAGATTGATCTGGGCACAATGTCAAAAGATGTACACACTTTGCTGAAAATAAACAGGAATGCACTGGAATACCAAAAGTAAAAAAGTTTTGTTTGAGAAAATTGCATGTGTATCAGTTTTACAGAGATTATAAAGTGTTTGCATGAAAAAATGTTCGCAGTAACTTGTGATGAACTTGTCAGAGTTCTACCTACAGCTCATAGAGCCAAAGGAAAGGTGTGGTCATGAATTTCCTACTTCTCAGTTCGCTAGCAGTCCATCAATACACACATTCTTTTAAACTATGAGACTCAGGGTTTCTTATTATTTGATAATTCTAAGAAATATTCAAAGACATGGCCCACAAAAAACACATATTTTCCACACTGCCATTATATCATTAAATCTTTGGTCATGCCTACATTGTGACTTAAGCAATATGTAGTTCTATCTCACACAGGCTCCGCCCTCTACTGGACTCTATGGGTACTACATCCTCCAATCACACGCACGCACGTAGCCGACCAATAGAACGTCACTACCGATACGTGCGTGACGTATAAATAGCAGTGTCCTTACTGCCTCAGCATCCTTTTTTCTTCAGTGAACTGCTCACTGAATTCAGCACCAAATTATCCTTGCACCTGGGCAAGGTGACCCATGTCCTGCCCGGACGAGCGCCCCCCCCCCCCCCCCCCCCCGTCTGCTGCTTGTGTACACTACGGTAAGGCTTTTGAGAATGTGGAAATCGTTTTTTTAGTAAAACATGTTAATTACATTCCTCAAAGAGTTAAGTTCACTTCTCTCATCAAAGAGCTAACTCCTGGGGTGAGGCTAAGTGTTAGCCCTGCGGCCTTGTGTTCACAAAGCCACTGTTCTAACATCTGCTGCTTGTGTACACTGTGGTGATGCTTGTGAAAGTGAAACTGTTTATTAGAAACACATTACATTCTTAAAAGTGCTAATTCCCCACCACTAACCCCATCCCACTGAGCTAGCCGTGTTGAACGCTGCTGTGCTCACCGACGCTAAGGTAACGGCTCGCCCCGTGGCCCACGCCGCTCTCACAGTCAGAACCGAGAGGGTGAGAGGGTGGTTCCGCTTCGCTAGCCTGACTGCCGAGTCCGCGCAGCAATAATGGTCCGCTTCCACGACCTGACCCCGGCTGTGGTGCGTTCATGGCCCGGTCGGCCTTTTCGACCTCAAGAGGCAAAGGTGATGCATGGTGACCCCCCTCCCACCCCTTCAACTCTAGTACAGAAGGACCTGCAGTTCTGGGGGTCTCTCACTGTCTGGCAGCGTGGGTGCTGCTCGGCAGGGTGTCTTCATCAGTGTCAGTCTTCATAGATGAGTCTCTCACTGGATGGAGAGGGACCTGCAAGGGGAGTGCAGTGAGTGTTGTGGCTCCTTGAGGAGAGCCGAGGGGGCCACACAGCACACATCCACAATCCACAATGTGGTGGTGCGTTTCCTCCAGCACATACGTCAACAGACAGGGCGAAGTCCAATCCATGGCTCTGTTGGCGCTGGCAGGGAACCTATGGACGTGGGTATCAGAACACCTGCTGTCTCTGAAAGCCCTTCACGTCCCAGGCTTGGAGAATGGGGGTGGCTGACCTCATATCGAGGGCTGGCCCAAAACCGAGCGGGTGGAGACTGCACAACAATGTGGCTCAGCAGATCTGAGCTCGCTTCGGGAGAGCGGAGGTGGATCTGTTTGCCAACACCCACTGCGGTTCTCAATTCAGCCACAGGACAGCCCACCCTTAGGGATGGACGCGTTACACACGCATTGCCAGAAGGGCTGCTGTTTGTGTTCCCATCTCATCCCTCAGTTAGGTGAGGTGGAAACGGTCGTTCGTCATTCTGGTAGAAGTGACACAGCCTACATTCTGGCCTGTAGCTATGGTCTGGGGGGCTCTGTCACAAGGGTGAGGCTTCATATGTACAATGCCGGTGTTGGATCAGCCTCTCCAGGTTTTGCTCCTAAAATTGTGGAGAGGCAGACTCAGGCTGGTCTATCCGCTGAATTCATACAGACCATCCAAGCGGCGGGCAGTCTGCACCACGTCTTGATGTAAAGCTAAGTGGTTGGGCTTTCAGCGTTGATGCACTGAAAGGGAGACCGATCTGCCTATCTGTTCGGTGGGATCCGTTTTCTCTTTCCTGCAAGGTCTGATGGAGAAGTGGCTGTCGCGCTGCAGCTATCACTCCTGTCAGGGGGGGTTTGGTGACAGAACAGTCGTCACCCACCCTCTCGTGATATGCTTTCTGCAGAGTGTGAGAAAACAGCGACCGTTGTCGTGTTGCTTGGCGCCTCAGTAGGACTTGTTGCTTGTGTTGGTGGCTCTAATATCTGCACCTTATGAGCCCCTGGAGCAGTCCTCATTGAAAATGCTATCTCTTGAACAGCCCTGCGCCTTACTCTCACCTCTGCTAAGAAGGTGAGTGAGCTGTGTTCCTGTCGGTTCACCCCAGCTGCATGCTGGTTCTTGGTGTTCACAGTGCAGCCGGATTGAGACAACACACATCCTTTGTTCTTAAGAACATAAAGAGCATGTTCAGGTCCAGGACAATAAATCTGGATGCTTTGTACCCCCTACCCCACTTAGGGTGCAGGGGGGTGAGAGTGCATCTGTTGTGTCCATGTGTGCTATGCTAATGTCCTATGTAGAGCACACAGCCCCCATTCGATGCACTGGTCAGCTGTTCATCTGTTTCAGTGATAGTGCAGTCAGTAAAACCCTGTCCAAGAAGAGCCTGGCCAGCTGGCTTTGTGAGTGAATCTCCCAAGCCTGTACACGGGTGGGA